>NC_069504.1:289385035-289540312 GCF_027579735.1 Bombina bombina
GAGAAAATGTGTAGGTTGGATAAATATTTTGCGGTACCGACGAGTACTGAGGTTTTTCCTATACCTAAGAGACTTACTGAAATTGTTACTAAGGAGTGGGATAGACCCGGTGTGCCGTTCTCACCCCCTCCGATATTTAGAAAAATGTTTCCAATAGACGCCACCACAAGGGACTTATGGCAAACAGTCCCTAAGGTGGAGGGAGCAGTTTCTACCTTAGCTAAGCGTACCACTATCCCGGTGGAGGATAGCTGTGCTTTTTCAGATCCAATGGATAAAAAAATTAGAGGGTTACCTTAAGAAAATGTTTGTTCAACAAGGTTTTATATTGCAACCCCTTGCATGCATTGCGCCGATCACGGCTGCAGCGGCATTCTGGATTGAGTCTCTGGAAGAGAACATTGGTTCAGCTACTCTGGACGACATTATGGACAGGCTTAGAGTCCTTAAACTAGCTAATTCATTCATTTCGGAGGCCGTAGTACATCTTACTAAACTTACGGCGAAGAATTCAGGATTCGCCATTCAGGCACGCAGGGCGCTGTGGCTAAAATCCTGGTCAGCTGATGTTACTTCTAAGTCTAAATTGCTTAATATACCTTTCAAAGGGCAGACCTTATTCGGGCCCGGGTTGAAAGAGATTATCGCTGACATTACAGGAGGTAAAGGCCATGCCCTGCCTCAGGACAAAGCCAAAGCCAAGACTAGACAGTCTAATTTTCGTTCCTTTCGTAATTTCAAAGCAGGAGCAGCATCAACTTCCTCTGCACCAAAACAGGAAGGAGCTGTTGCTCGCTACAGACAAGGCTGGAAACCTAACCAGTCCTGGAACAAGGGCAAGCAGACTAGGAAACCTGCTGCTGCCCCTAAAACAGCATGAATTGAGGGCCCCCGATCCGGGATTGGATCTAGTGGGGGGCAGACTTTCTCTCTTCGCCCAGGCTTGGGCAAGAGATGTTCAGGATCCCTGGGCGCTAGAGATAATATCTCAGGGATACCTTCTGGACTTCAAATACTCTCCTCCAAGAGAGATTTCATCTGTCAAGATTGTCAACAATCCAGACAAAGAAAGAGGCGTTTCTACGCTGCGTACAAGAGCTCTTGTTAATGGGAGTAATCCATCCAGTTCCACGATCGGAACAGGGACAGGGGTTTTACTCAAATCTGTTTGTGGTTCCCAAAAAAGAGGGAACTTTCAGACCAATCCTGGACTTAAAGATCCTAAACAAATTCCTAAGAGTTCCATCGTTCAAGATGGAGACTATTCGGACAATTTTACCTATGATCCAAGAGGGTCAGTACATGACCACTGTAGATTTAAAAGATGCTTACCTTCACATACCGATTCACAAAGATCATTATCGGTACCTAAGGTTTGCCTTCCTAGACAGGCATTACCAGTTTGTGGCTCTTCCATTCGGATTGGCTACAGCTCCAAGAATCTTCACAAAGGTTCTGGGTGCTCTTCTGGCGGTACTAAGACCGCGGGGAATCTCGGTAGCTCCATACCTAGACGACATTCTGATACAAGCTTCAAGCTTTCAAACTGCCAAGTCTCATACAGAGTTAGTGCTGGCATTTCTAAGGTCACATGGATGGAAGGTGAACGAAAAGAAAAGTTCACTCGTTCCACTCACAAGAGTTCCCTTCCTGGGGACTCTCATAGATTCTGTAGAAATGAAGATTTACCTGACAGAGGACAGGCTAACAAGACTTCAAAGTGCTTGCCGCACTCTTCATTCCATTCAACACCCGTCAGTGGCTCAATGCATGGAGGTAATCGGCTTAATGGTAGCGGCAATGGACATAGTACCCTTTGCACGCTTACACCTCAGACCACTGCAACTGTGCATGCTAAGTCAGTGGAATGGGGATTACTCAGACTTATCCCCTTCTCTGAATCTGGATCAAGAGACCAGAAATTCTCTTCTATGGTGGCTTTCTCGGCCACATCTGTCCAGGGGGATGCCATTCAGCAGACCAGACTGGACAATTGTAACAACAGACGCCAGCCTTCTAGGTTGGGGTGCCGTCTGGAATTCTCTGAAGGCTCAGGGACAATGGAGTCAGGAGGAGAGTCTCCTGCCAATAAACATTCTGGAATTGAGAGCAGTTCTCAATGCCCTCCTGGCTTGGCCCCAGTTGACAACTCGGGGGTTCATCAGGTTTCAGTCGGACAACATCACGACTGTAGCTTACATCAACCATCAGGGAGGGACAAGAAGCCCCTAGCTATGATGGAAGTATCAAAGATAATTCGCTGGGCAGAGTCTCACTCTTGCCACCTGTCAGCAATCCACATCCCGGGAGTGGAGAACTGGGAGGCGGATTTCTTAAGTCGTCAGACTTTTCATCCGGGGGAGTGGGAACTTCATCCGGAGGTCTTTGCCCAAATACTTCGACGTTGGGGCAAACCAGAGATAGATCTCATGGCGTCTCGACAGAACGCCAAGCTTCCTCGTTACGGGTCCAGATCCAGGGATCCAGGAGCAGTCCTGATAGATGCTCTGACAGCACCTTGGGACTTCAGGATGACTTACGTGTTTCCACCCTTCCCGTTACTTCCTCGATTGATTGCCAGAATCAAACAAGAGAGAGCATCAGTGATTCTAATAGCACCTGCGTGGCCACGCAGGACTTGGTATGCAGACCTGGTGGACTTGTCATCCTGTCCACCTTGGTCTCTACCTCTGAAACAGGACCTTCTGATACAGGCTCCCTTCAAACATCAAAATCTAACTTCTCTGAAGCTGACTGCTTGGAAATTGAACACTTGATTTTATCAAGACGTGGGTTTTCTGAGTCAGTTATTGATACCTTAATACAGGCTAGGAAACCTGTTACCAGAAAGATTTACCATAAGATATGGCGTAAATACCTATATTGGTGTGAATCCAAAGGTTACTCTTGGAGTAAGGTTAGGATTCCTAGGATATTGTCTTTTCTACAAGAAGGTTTAGAAAAGGGTTTATCTGCTAGTTCATTAAAGGGACAGATCTCAGCTCTGTCCATTCTGTTACACAAACGTCTGTCAGAAGTTCCTGACGTCCAGGCTTTTTGTCAGGCTTTGGCCAGGATTAAGCCTGTGTTTAAAACTGTTGCTCCACCATGGAGTTTAAACCTTGTTCTTAATGTTTTACAGGGCGTTCCGTTTGAACCCCTTCATTCCATTGATATAAAGTTGTTATCTTGGAAAGTTCTATTTTTAATGGCTATTTCCTCGGCTCGAAGAGTCTCTGAATTATCAGCCTTACATTGTGATTCTCCTTATTTGATTTTTCATTCGGATAAGGTAGTCCTGCGTACTAAACCTGGGTTTTTACCTAAGGTAGTTACTAACAGGAATATCAATCAAGAGATTGTTGTTCCTTCTTTATGCCCAAATCCTTCTTCAAAGAAGGAACGTCTACTGCACAACCTGGATGTAGTCCGTGCTCTAAAATTTTACTTACAGGCAACTAAGGAATTTCGACAAACGTCTTCTCTGTTTGTCATTTACTCTGGGCAGAGGAGAGGTCAAAAAGCTTCCGCTACCTCTCTTTCTTTTTGGCTTCGTAGCATAATTCGTTTAGCTTATGAGACTGCTGGACAGCAGCCTCCTGAAAGAATTACAGCTCATTCTACTAGAGCTGTGGCTTCCACTTGGGCCTTCAAGAATGAGGCCTCTGTTGAACAGATTTGCAAGGCTGCAACTTGGTCTTCGCTTCATACTTTTTCCAAATTTTACAAATTTGACACTTTTGCTTCATCGGAGGCTATTTTTGGGAGAAAGGTTCTTCAGGCAGTGGTTCCTTCTGTATAAAGAGCCTGCCTATCCCTCCCGTCATCCGTGTACTTTTGCTTTGGTATTGGTATCCCAGAAGTAATGATGACCCGTGGACTGATCACACTTAACAGAAGAAAACATAATTTATACTTACCTGATAAATTCCTTTCTTCTGTAGTGTGATCAGTCCACGGCCCGCCCTGTTTTTAAGGCAGGTAAATATTTTTTAATTTATACTCCAGTCACCACTTCACCCTTGGCTTTTCCTTTCTCGTTGGTCCTTGGTCGAATGACTGGGAGTGACGTAGAGGGGAGGAGCTATATGCAGCTCTGCTGGGTGAATCCTCTTGCACTTCCTGTTGGGGAGGAGTAATATCCCAGAAGTAATGATGACCCATGGACTGATCACACTACAGAAGAAAGGAATTTATCAGGTAAGTATAAATTATGTTTTTGTTTGTTTCCTCTCAGTCTTTGTTGTTAAAAGGACAGTGTACTTGATTGTTGTTGTTGTATAAAAAGATAGCTAGCGCCTTTACTACCCACTCCATTTACTGTTTCTCAGTTAATTTTATTATCTTTTTACTACCAGACAGTGCTAGTTCATGTGTGCAATATAGATAACGTGCTCACTCACGTGGAGTTATGCAGGAATTGTCACTAAGTGGCTAAAATTCAAGTTTGTAAAAAAGCACTAAGATAAGATCTAAGACAGAGGCTTAGATACGAGGTAAAACATATAATAATATAACTTTTGGTTATGCAAAACTGGTGAATGGGTAATAAAGGGATTATCTATCTTTTTAAACAATAACATTTTTAGTAGACTGTCCCTTTAATGAACATAACATCAGAATACATTGATTTCTCGTTCCCTCTTTTAGGGTTTTATCTGCCCACTTTGCATGAAATCTCATGGATCAGCTGAAGAACTGTTCATGCACTATGAAGCATCTCATGAACCAAACGATGCTGGGGAACCTACCCTGTCTCCAAAAAGGTGAGGACATTTTATTACCAATAGAAGTATTAGAATCCAGTACACAAGTTATTTCATGTTCTTTTGGTTTAGTCTACTTCTAGCTGGTAAAATAACTGCAATTGCAAGTGTATTTTCAAAACCTTTTTCTTTTTAAGGATACGATGAGTCCACGAATTTCGTCCTTAAGTGGGATTACGCCTCCTTGTCAACAAGCGGAGGCAAAGAGCACCACAGCAGAGCTGTATATATAGCTCCTCCCTTCCCTCCCACTCCAGTCATTCTCTTTGCCTGTGTTAGTAATAAGAAGAGGTAAAGTGAGGTGTTAGTTTAGATTCTTCAATCAAGAGTTTTTTATTTTTAAAATGGTGCCAGTGAGTACTATCTTATTACAGGGTGTAGCCGTATTCCTTGCCCGCCTCTGGATCAGAGCTACAGGTGGCTTTAAAGCATTGGGAACTGGTGGGATTAATTTCTCACTGCGCCTCCCATACTGTGTGCTGCCCTTCACATGATGGTCTTAGCAGATACTAACTAAGACCCTGTATGTCTCCACAGAATGGCAGGAAGGAAAGAAGACTTCTTGATACTTTGGGACTGTTCATGCTGTCGCTCAGCACTAAGGTATGTGCAGCTTTATTTTCTGGGACAGTACTAACTCAGAAACAGCTATAACTTTTATTCATCTGACTTCCTTAGTTTAATATACACCTCAGGACTTCTCTATTTACTACAAGGGAAGATGCGGTGGGGGAAGATCAGGACAAGTAGCGCTCAGGACATAAAATCTGACGTTATTACACTTTATTGTTAGAGAGCAGGTAGACTGTGGGCTTGACGCTGGGGACCCTGGTTACGGAGTAAGACTCTGGTGTAGGGCTAGTTGGTTTTTTTATTGAAGTTCCGGAGCGTGTTTTAAGGCATAATTATTCAGTAACTTATGCTGGGACATTAGTTTTCGGCGTTTTATTAAACAGGAAGCACTAGCGTGTTCGTTAACGCCCACGAAGGGCGGAGTTATCTTTGCACGCTTAGGAAAGCCGCGCAGCTGTTTTTCTGATGAGGTCCCATACAGAGCGGATCAGTGCTTTTGCTGGCTGCTAAGACCGCATGGTTAGATATTGAAGCAAGCGGTCTTAGGCAGTGTAAACTCGGTGGACAGTGATCGGAGTAACGAGGGGACAGGTAGGCGCCTCAGCAGAGCTGTTGAGGCGGCAGAGGCTCTTTAGTTTAACGGCAGTCCTGCTTTTAAAAGACCTTGGGTTATTCTTGTTATCCATTCTTTTAAGTCCCATGTTAGAACTACCAGAGTGTGAGTGCTATTTATTTATGTTAATGAGAAAAATTTAAAGGCACAGTTACACGTTATTTTCAGAAGCAGTTTATTTACAGTCATATTAGGCTGTTCTTTTTTTTTTTTTTTTGCAACCCACGACCAAATTTGTTTTGCTTAATTTGTTGACATGGAAGGTCTTCTGAATGTTACATGTTCCTTATGTTTGAATGCCAATGTGGAACCTCCTGTTGCTTTTTGTCCCTCATGCACTGAGAGGGCATTACAGTTTAGAGGGCAAATGTTTTTTGATAAAGATTTGACAAAAGCGGATGCCTCTTAGGGTTCTACCGATGAGATACAGAGTATGCCGCAACTTTCTCCCCAAGCGTCACAACCCTTAACGCCTGCTCAGGCGCAGCTTCTGCGGCGATTACACTAAAGGACATAGCTGCAGTTATGTCATCTACACTTTCAGAAGCGTTGTCTGCCTTCCCAGTGTTGCAAGGCAAACGCAGAAGGAAGGACACCAACGTGGTCAATACAGCTTCTGATGCTTTAATGGCGATATCAGATGTACCATCACAGGGATCTGAATTGGAGGTCCTATCTGAAGGCGAACTTCCTGAGTCAGAAAGCGCCTTGCCACTGACAGATTCAGATGTTGTTTCCTTCAGGTTTAAACTGGAACACCTCCGCCTGTTATTGAGGGAGGTTTTGGTGACTCCTGACGACTGCGATTCAATTGTAGTTCCTCCAGAAAAATTGAGTAAGTTGGACAGATATCTAGAAGTTCCTTCTTATTCGGATGTTTTTCCAGTTCCCAAGAACTTCAGAGATTATTGCTAAAGAATTGGAGAGGCCAGGTATTCCATTCTCTCCTCCCGTTTTCAAGAAGATGTATCCTATAGCGGACGCTATCAGGGATTCTTGGCAGACGGTTCCTAAGGTGGAAGGAGCTATTTCCACCTTAGCTTAACTAACTACTATCCCTATTGAGGATAGTTGTGCTTTCAAAGACCCTATTTATAAGAAATTAGAGGGTCTCCTTAAGAAACTTTATGTTCATCAAAGGTTGCTTTTGCAACCGACAGCCTGCATTGTCACGGTTTGATTGCAGCTGCTTATTGGTTTGATGCTCTGGAGGAATCTCTTAAGACTGAGACTTCTTTGGAAGAGATACAGGATAGAATTAAAGCTCTTAAATTGGCTAATTCTTTTGTTACGGATGCTTCTCTGCAGGTTTAAAAATTGGCGGCTAAGAGTTCGGGGTTTTCCATCTTAGCACGCAGATCCTTGTGGCTGAAATCTTGGTCTGTGGATGTGTCATCCAAGTCTAAGTTTTTGATTATCCCTTACAAGGGGAAGACCCTGTTTGGACCTGACTTGAAGGAAATTATTTCTGACATCACGGGAGGCAAAGGTCATCTCTCTCAGGATAAAAAGTCCAAACAGAGAGGTCGACAGAGTAATTTTCGTTCCTTTCGAATTTCAAGGGAATCCCCCCTTCCTCTTTGTTTAAACAGGAAGGGAACTATTAGCAAACCAAGTCTACCTGGAGACCCAACCAGGCTTGGAACAAGGGAAAACAGTCTAAGAAAACCGTTGCGGCACCCAAGTCAGCATGAAGGGTTGGCCCCCGATCCGGGACCGGATCTAGTAGGGGGCAGACTATCCTTCTTCATCCAGACTTGGGTAAGAGACGTTCAGGATCCCTGGACAATAGATATAGTGTCTCAGGGATACAAACTGGAGTTCAGAAATTCTTCTCCCAGAGGAAGGTTTCTTCTTTCTCGATTGTCTGTAGACCAAATAAAGAAAGAGGCGTTCTTACGCTGTGTAAGAGACCTCTCCTCCATTGGAATAATCTGTCCTGTTCCAATTCAGGAACAGGGACAGGGATTTTATTCAAATCTGTTTGTAGTTCCCAAAAAAGAGGGAACTTTCAGACCTATCTTAGATCTCAAGAGTCTAAACAAGTTCCTCAGAGTTCCATCCTTCAAGATGGAAACTATTTGTACCATTCTATCATTGATCCAGGAGGGCCAATTTATGACAACGGTGGATCTAAAGGATGCATATCTTCATGTGCTTATCCACAGGGATCATCACAAGTTTCTAAGGTTTGCCTTTCTGGACAAACATTTTCAGTTTGTGGCCCTCCCTTTCGGTCTGGCCACGGCGCCCAGAATTTTCACAAAGGTTCTGGAGTCTTTATTGGCGGTCCTAAGACCTCGGGGCATTGCAGTGGTGCCTTATCTGGACGATATACTGATCCAGGCATCATCATTTCAACTGGCAAAGTCCCATACCAAAATTGTGCTTTCCTTTCTGAGAACCCACGGGTGGAAGGTAAACCTGGAAAAGAGTTTGTTGGTCCCTCAGACAAGGGTTCCCTTTCTGGGAACTCTAATCGACTCTATTTCAATGAAATTTTTTCTGACGGAGGTCAGAAAACTAAACATTCTGAACACCTGCTGAGCCCTTCAGTCCAATCCTCGTCCGTCGGTGGCTTAATGCATGGAGGTAATCGGTCTGATGGTAGCGGCAATGGACATTATTCCGTTTGCTCGCTTTCATCTCAGGCCTCTGCAACTAAGCATGCTCAGGCAGTGAAAGGGAGATTATACAGATTTGTCTCCTCAAATAAACCTAGACCAGGAGACAAGGGACTCTCTTCTATGGTGGTTGTCACTGGATCATCTGTCCTGGGGGACATATTTTCGCAGACCCTCATGGGTGATAGTGACAACAGATGCCAGTCTGTTGGGATGGGGAGCAGTCTGGGATTCCCTGAGGGCCCAGGGGGTGTGGTCTCAGTCAGATTCTCTCCTTCCCATCAATATTCTAGAGTTGAGAGCAATATTCAATGCACTTCGAGCCTGGCCTCAGCCACAAACCAATTCATCAGGTTCCAGTCGGACAACATAATGACAGTGGCTTACATCAACCATCAGGGGGGGAACGAGGAGTTCCTTAGCGATGTCCGAAGTAGCCAAGATAATTCCGTGGGCAGAGGCTCACTCTTATCATCTGTCGGCAATTTACATCCCAGGAGTGGAAAACTGGAAGCGGATTTTCTGAGCAGACAGACCTTTCATCCGGGGGAGTGGAAACTCCATCTGGATATATTTCTCCAACATAGGTGTGTCCGGTCCACGGCGTCATCCTTACTTGTGGGATATTCTCTTCCCCAACAGGAAATGGCAAAGAGCCCAGCAAAGCTGGTCACATGATCCCTCCTAGGCTCCGCCTACCCCAGTCATTCTCTTTGCCGTTGTACAGGCAACATCTCCACGGAGATGGCTTAGAGTTTTTTAGTGTTTAACTGTAGTTTTTATTATTCAATCAAGAGTTTGTTATTTTAAAATAGTGCTGGTATGTACTATTTACTCAGAAACAGAAAAGAGATGAAGATTTCTGTTTGTATGAGGAAAATGATTTTAGCAACCGTTACTAAAATCCATGGCTGTTCCACACAGGACTGTTGAGAGGAATTAACTTCAGTTGGGGGAACAGTGAGCAGTCTCTTGCTGCTTGAGGTATGACACATTCTAACAAGACGATGTAATGCTGGAAGCTGTCATTTTCCCTATGGGATCCGGTAAGCCATGTTTATTAAGATAGTAAATAAGGGCTTCACAAGGGCTTATTAAGACTGTAGACTTTTTCTGGGCTAAATCGATTCATTATTAACACATATTTAGCCTTGAGGAATCATTTAATCTGGGTATTTTGATAAGATTATATCGGCAGGCACTTTTTTAGACTCCTTATTCTTTAGGGGCTTTCCCAAATCATAGGCAGAGCCTCATTTTCGCGCCGGTGTTGCGCACTTGTTTTTGAGAGGCATGACATGCAGTCGCATGTGTGAGGAGCTCTGATACATAGAAAAGACTTTCTGAAGGCGTCATTTGGTATCGTATTCCCCTTTGGGCTTGGTTGGGTCTCAGCAAAGCAGATACCAGGGACTGTAAAGGGGTTAAAGTTCAAAACGGCTCCGGTTCCGTTATTTTAAGGGTTAAAGCTTCCAAATTTGGTGTGCAATACTTTTAAGGCTTTAAGACACTGTGGTGAAATTTTGATGAATTTTGAACAATTCCTTCATATTTTTTCGCAATTGCAGTAATAAAGTGTGTTCAGTTTAAAATTTAAAGTGGCAGTAACGGTTTTATTTTAAAACGTTTTTTGTACTTTGTTATCAAGTTTATGCCTGTTTAACATGTCTGAACTACCAGATAGACTGTGTTCTGAATGTGGGGAAGCCAGAGTTCCTTCTCATTTAAATAAATGTGATTTATGTGACAATGACAATGATGCCCAAGATGATTCCTCAAGTGAGGGGAGTAAGCATGGTACTGCATCATTCCCTCCTTCGTCTACACGAGTCTTGCCCACTCAGGAGGCCCCTAGTACATCTAGCGCGCCAATACTCCTTACTATGCAACAATTAACGGCTGTAATGGATAATTCTGTCAAAAACATTTTAGCCAAAATGCACACTTATCAGCGTAAGCGCGACTGCTCTGTTTTAGATACTGAAGAGCATGACGACGCTGATAATAATGGTTCTGAAGGGCCCCTAAACCAGTCTGATGGGGCCAGGGAGGTTTTGTCTGAGGGAGAAATTACAGATTCAGGGAACATTTCTCAACAAGCTGAACCTGATGTGATTACGTTTAAATTTAAGTTGGAACATCTCCGCGCTCTGCTTAAGGAGGTATTATCCACTCTGGATGATTGTGACAATTTGGTCATCCCAGAGAAGCTATGTAAAATGGACAAGTTCCTAGAGGTCCCGGGGCTCCCAGAAGCTTTTCCTATACCCAAGCGGGTGGCGGACATTGTAAATAAAGAATGGGAAAGGCCCGGTATTCCTTTCGTCCCTCCCCCCATATTTAAAAAATTGTTTCCTATGGTCGACCCCAGAAAGGACTTATGGCAGACAGTCCCCAAGGTCGAGGGAGCGGTTTCCACTTTAAACAAACGCACCACTATACCCATAGAAGATAGTTGTGCTTTCAAAGATCCTATGGATAAAAAATTAGAAGGTTTACTTAAAAAGATGTTTGTTCAGCAGGGTTACCTTCTACAACCAATTTCATGCATTGTCCCTGTCACTACAGCCGCATGTTTCTGGTTCGATGAGCTGGTAAAGGCGGTCGATAGTGATTCTCCTCCTTATGAGGAGATTATGGACAGAATCAATGCTCTCAAATTGGCTAATTCTTTCACCCTAGACGCCACTTTGCAATTGGCTAGGTTAGCGGCTAAGAATTCTGGGTTTGCTATTGTGGCGCGCAGAGCGCTTTGGTTGAAATCTTGGTCAGCTGATGCGTCTTCCAAGAACAAGCTACTTAACATTCCTTTCAAGGGGAAAACGCTGTTTGGCCCTGACTTGAAGGAGATTATCTCTGATATCACTGGGGGTAAGGGCCATGCCCTTCCTCAGGATCGGCCTTTCAAGGCCAAAAATAAACCTCATTTTCGTCCCTTTCGTAGAAACGGACCAGCCCAAAGTGCTACGTCCTCTAAGCAAGAGGGTAATACTTCTCAAGCCAAGCAAGCTTGGAGACCAATGCAAGGCTGGAACAAGGGAAAGCAGGCCAAGAAACCTGCCACTGCTACCAAGACAGCATGAAATGTTGGCCCCCGATCCGGGTCCGGATCTGGTGGGGGGCAGACTCTCTCTCTTCGCTCAGGCTTGGGCAAGAGATGTTCTGGATCCTTGGACACTAGAAATAGTCTCCCAAGGTTATCTTCTGGAATTCAAGGGGCTTCCCCCAAGGGGGAGGTTCCACAGGTCTCAGTTGTCTTCAGACCACATAAAAAGACAGGCATTCTTACATTGTGTAGAAGACCTGTTAACAATGGGAGTGATTCATCCTGTTCCATTAGGAGAACAAGGGATGGGGTTCTACTCCAATCTGTTCATAGTTCCCAAAAAAGAGGGAACGTTCAGACCAATCTTAGATCTCAAGATCTTAAACAAGTTTCTCAAGGTTCCATCGTTCAAGATGGAAACCATTCGAACAATTCTTCCTTCCATCCAGGAAGGTCAATTCATGACCACGGTGGATTTAAAGGATGCGTATCTACATATTCCTATCCACAAGGAACATCATCGGTTCCTAAGGTTCGCATTCCTGGACAAGCATTACCAGTTCGTGGCGCTTCCTTTCGGATTAGCCACTGCTCCAAGGATTTTCACAAAGGTACTAGGGTCCCTTCTAGCTGTGCTAAGACCAAGGGGCATTGCTGTAGTACCTTACTTGGACGACATTCTGATTCAAGCGTCGTCCCTTCCTCAAGCAAAGGCTCACACGGACATCGTCCTGGCCTTTCTCAGATCTCACGGATGGAAAGTGAACGTGGAAAAGAGTTCTCTATCTCCGTCGACAAGGGTTCCCTTCTTGGGAACAATAATAGACTCCTTAGAAATGAGGATTTTTCTGACAGAGGCCAGAAAAACAAGACTTCTAGACTCTTGTCGGATACTTCATTCCGTTCCTCTTCCTTCCATAGCGCAGTGCATGGAAGTGATAGGTTTGATGGTAGCGGCAATGGACATAGTTCCTTTTGCGCGCATTCATCTAAGACCATTACAACTGTGCATGCTCAGTCAGTGGAATGGGGACTATACAGACTTGTCTCCGAGGATACAAGTAAATCAGAGGACCAGAGACTCACTCCGTTGGTGGCTGTCCCTGGACAACCTGTCACAAGGGATGACCTTCCGCAGACCAGAGTGGGTCATTGTCACGACCGACGCCAGTCTGATGGGCTGGGGCGCGGTCTGGGGATCCCTGAAAGCTCAGGGTCTTTGGTCTCGGGAAGAATCTCTTCTACCGATAAATATTCTGGAACTGAGAGCGATATTCAATGCTCTCAAGGCTTGGCCTCAGCTAGCGAGGGCCAAGTTCATACGGTTTCAATCAGACAACATGACAACTGTTGCGTACATCAACCATCAGGGGGGAACAAGGAGTTCCCTGGCGATGGAAGAAGTGACCAAAATCATTCAATGGGCGGAGTCTCACTCCTGCCACCTGTCTGCAATCCACATCCCAGGAGTGGAAAATTGGGAAGCGGATTTTCTGAGTCGTCAGACATTGCATCCGGGGGAGTGGGAACTCCATCCGGAAATCTTTGTCCAAATCACTCAACTGTGGGGCATTCCAGACATGGATCTGATGGCCTCTCGTCAGAACTTCAAAGTTCCTTGCTACGGGTCCAGATCCAGGGATCCCAAGGCGGCTCTAGTGGATGCACTAGTAGCACCTTGGACCTTCAAACTAGCTTATGTATTCCCGCCGTTTCCTCTCATCCCCAGGCTGGTAGCCAGGATCAATCAGGAGAGGGCGTCGGTGATCTTGATAGCTCCTGCGTGGCCACGCAGGACTTGGTATGCAGATCTGGTGAATATGTCATCGGCTCCACCATGGAAGCTACCTTTGAGACGAGACCTTCTTGTTCAAGGTCCGTTCGAACATCCGAATCTGGTCTCACTCCAGCTGACTGCTTGGAGATTGAACGCTTGATCTTATCGAAGCGAGGGTTCTCAGGTTCTGTTATCGATACTCTTGTTCAGGCCAGAAAGCCTGTAACTAGAAAGATTTACCACAAAATTTGGAAAAAATATATCTGTTGGTGTGAATCTAAAGGATTCCCTTGGGACAAGGTTAAGATTCCTAAGATTCTATCCTTCCTTCAAGAAGGATTGGAAAAAGGATTATCTGCAAGTTCCCTGAAGGGACAGATTTCTGCCTTGTCTGTGTTACTTCACAAAAAGCTGGCAGCTGTGCCAGATGTTCAAGCCTTTGTTCAGGCTCTGGTTAGAATCAAGCCTGTTTACAAACCTTTGACTCCTCCTTGGAGTCTCAACTTAGTTCTTTCAGTTCTTCAGGGGGTTCCGTTTGAACCCTTACATTCCATTGATATTAAGTTATTATCTTGGAAAGTTTTGTTTTTGGTTGCAATTTCTTCTGCTAGAAGAGTTTCAGAATTATCTGCTCTGCAGTGTTCTCCTCCTTATCTGGTGTTCCATGCAGATAAGGTGGTTTTACGTACTAAACCTGGTTTTCTTCCAAAAGTTGTTTCTAACAAAAACATTAACCAGGAGATTATCGTACCTTCTCTGTGCCCGAAACCAGTTTCAAAGAAGGAACGTTTGTTGCACAATTTGGATGTTGTTCGCGCTCTAAAATTCTATTTAGACGCTACAAAGGATTTTAGACAAACATCTTCCTTGTTTGTTGTTTATTCCGGTAAAAGGAGAGGTCAAAAAGCAACTTCTACCTCTCTCTCTTTTTGGATTAAAAGCATCATCAGATTGGCTTACGAGACTGCCGGACGGCAGCCTCCCGAAAGAATCACAGCTCATTCCACTAGGGCTGTGGCTTCCACATGGGCCTTCAAGAACGAGGCTTCTGTTGATCAGATATGTAGGGCAGCGACTTGGTCTTCACTGCACACTTTTACCAAATTTTACAAGTTTGATACTTTTGCTTCTTCTGAGGCTATTTTTGGGAGAAAGGTTTTGCAAGCTGTGGTGCCTTCCATCTAGGTGACCTGATTTGCTCCCTCCCATCATCCGTGTCCTAAAGCTTTGGTATTGGTTCCCACAAGTAAGGATGACGCCGTGGACCGGACACACCTATGTTGGAGAAAACAGAATTTATGTTTACCTGATAAATTACTTTCTCCAACGGTGTGTCCGGGCCGCGGCCCGCCCTGGTTTTTTAATCAGGTCTGATAATTTATTTTCTTTAACTACAGTCACCACGGTATCATATGGTTTCTCCTATGCAAATATTCCTCCTTAACGTCGGTCGAATGACTGGGGTAGGCGGAGCCTAGGAGGGATCATGTGACCAGCTTTGCTGGGCTCTTTGCCATTTCCTGTTGGGGAAGAGAATATCCCACAAGTAAGGATGACGCCGTGGACCGGACACACCGTTGGAGAAAGTAATTTATCAGGTAAACATAAATTCTGTTTTTCAAGCCTGATTCGCAGATGGGGTTGGCCGGAATTGGACCTTATGGCATCTCGTCAGAATGCAAAACTTCCGAGATACGGGTCCAGATCCAGGGATCCCCAGGCCGAGCTGATAGTTGCCTTGGCAGTTCCTTGGTCCTTCAGCCTGGCGTATGTGTTTCCACCATTTGCTCTTCTTCCCCGGGTGATCGCTCGGATCAAACAGGAGAGGGCATCGTGATCCTCATTGCTCCAGCGTGGCCTTGCAGGATTTGGTATGCCGATCTAGTGGACATGTCATCTCTGCCGCCCTGGAGGCTTTCATTGAGGAAGGACCTTCTCATTCAGGGTCCCTTCCATCACCCGAATCTAGTTTCTCTGCAGCTGACTGCTTGGAGATTGAACGCTTAATTTTGTCCCACCGAGGTTTTTCTGATTCGGTCATAGATACTTTAATTCAGGCACGTAAGCCTGTTACTAGGAAGATTTACCATAAGATATAGCGTAGATATCTTTATCGGTGTGAATTCAAGGGTTACTCATGGAGTTAGGGTAAGGATTCCCAGAATTTTGTCTTTTCTCCAAGAAGGATTGGAGAAGGGGTTATCCGCTAGTTCCCTAAAGGGACAGATTTCTGCTTTGTCTATTTTGTTACACAAACATCTGGCAGATGTTCCAGATGTACAATCCTTTTGTCAGGCTCTGACTAGAATCACGCCTGTATTTAGACCTATTGCTCCTCCTTGGAGTTTGAATTTGGTTCTTAGAGTTCTTCAAGGGGTTCCGTTTGAACCTATGCATTCCATAGATATTAAGTTATTATCTTAGAAAGTTTTGTTTTTCGTTGCTATCTCTTCTGCTCGAAGAGTATCAGAGCTTTCAGCATTACAATATAATTCTCCTTATCTTATTTTTCATGCGGATAAGGTGGTGTTGCGTACCAAACCTGGGTTTCTTCCTAAGGTTGTTTCAGATAAGAACATCAATCAGGAAATTGTGGTTCCATCTTTGTGTCCTAATCCTTCTCAGAAGGAACGTCTACTACATAATTTAGATGTGGTCCGTGCTTTAAAGTTCTATTTGCAAGCTACTAAGGGTTTTCGTCCATCATCTTCTTTGTTTGTGTTTTTTTCTGGGAAACGTAGGGGTCAGAAAGCTATGGCTACCTCTCTTTCTTTATGGCTGAAGAGTATAATCCGTTTTGCATATGAGACTGCTGGACAGCGGCCTCCTGAAAGAACTACGGCTTATTCTACTAGGGCCGTTACTTCCTCATGGGCATTCAAAAATGATGCTTCTGTTGAACAGATTTGCAAGGCTGCAACTTGGTCTTCTCTTCACACTTTACTTTTATTTTGTTAAACTTCAGACATCTCTGCACATTAGCTTTTCCTTTCTCTTCCTAACTTTGGTCGAATGACTGGAGTGGGAGGGAAGGGAGGAGCTATATATACAGCTCTGCTGTGGTGCTCTTTGCCTCCTCCTGTTGACCAGGAGGCGTAATCCCACAAGTAAGGATGAAATCCGTGGACTCATCGTATCCAAAAAGAAACAAATTTATCAGGTAAGCATAAATTTTCTTTTTGGAATCTTTATCACATGTACTCACTCTATATTTCTTCCATAAGGTGGCGAGAGTCCACAAACTATTACTCGTGGGATTATAATCGAGTATTCTAGGAGGCAGGCAAAAAATACCCAACATAGTTTTTAATCCTCCCACTTGATTTCTTTTTTTTTTGCCTCCTGAGGAGAAGGTGAAAAATTGAGGTGCTCTGGATGGGCTCTTCTTCTAGACGCAGGATTCCTGCAGCTGGGTAAGCACGGTAGAGTGGGTGTTTTTCAGGCAAGTTAAAAATACAGTCACATAGCCCACAGGCTACTATCCGGTACATCTAGGTCAGGGTTATGACTGTGCAGTTAATCACAATATGAGGCAATGCAATATCTAAATAGCATGAGGCTGCCTTAACAGGTCATGTCAGTCACACAAATGTTCAGTCTAGCCCAGCAGCAGCACTAATAACTCCTTCACAGGGGCGGACCAGGAAGCATCACATCACAAAATGCTTCCCCCGCTATTTTAATTGCCTCATGGTTTGTTGCATCAGTCCTGAGGTGTGCACAGACCAGGAATTTGGCAGACTGGATGTGCTCTTTTAGGCTTAATTCGTCTGTAGTGTAATTTGCAAAGGGAACAAGCTGGTGTTTCGAACAGTTAAATGCATTTTTTTAATGCAAAATGTATGTTTAAAAAAATATTAAAAAAAAAAAAAAAATTAATGGAAAAATAATTTCTTCTTCTCCCCCCCCCCCCAAAAAAAAATAAATAATAATAATTGCACAGCTGTTGTTAGGGGTTTTCAAACCTGTCCTTGGGCTTCCCTAACAGGCCAGATTTTCAGGATATCTGAACTGGAGCACAGGTGAAAAACTTGTTCTTACCCAAGGTAGAATTGAAAATCTGGCCTGTTAGGGAGGCCTGAGGACAGATTTGAAAACCCCTGATCTAGGTTTTTATGCTGGCCAGGGGACTAGACATTTATACTGCACACTTTGAGACAGTATCTATTTTAATCTCACTTTTGTATTCAGGGAATCCCTTATTTTTTTTTTTAATAATTAGCTAGGGCACATCATTTTGCAGACTTTATATGTGGAGAAAAAACAAAACAAACCTGTAAGCACACACACATTGAGTGCTTGCGAGGCTCACTCTGTCTTTATAGCACGGTAGTTCTATGTTGCTCTCTGTATTGATCTTTTTACAGTGCAGCGGGTGCACTACAGTTAACTTTTTTTGTGTCTTTCTTGTGCGCCGCCTCCTTCTTTCTCTCAGAAAACTGCTAATACAGCTGCCATCTTCTTTACATTGCATTCTAAGGTGGCTGTATATTATTTTGTACGGAAGGTGGTAAAGTACCACAATGTATCAAGAGCTCGTTTTTTGGCATAAATATTGATATATTTTTATTTGAAGTGGTGCTGTATTACTCTCCGCCAGGTTAGGGGATTCCTTTCTTTGAGTTTAATTTGATTCATTTAGTGACTTAATAGTATAAACTGTACTGTCCATAGATTCCTTTTTCTGTTATATTCGTGTTTAGGCAACATTGCTAACTCTAGAAAAGTTTATCCTGCTTTTCCCTCTCAGTGGCATTGTTTGTATACTTTGGTTACCTCTTGGGGAGCTCATATGGGCTTCTCTCCTGGTTTTAAAGTACTGATGAGTCTGATCTCTCCTCTGATGGAGGGCTACAGAACAGGACTTGGTATCCACTACCTTCATATTCAAGATAGAGTATTTACATTTTCTATTATGTAAAGTATTGCTAACTCTTGGTGTTAGCTGTTTTCTTGGATGACATTTTGATCCAAGATCCTTCTTTGCATTTTGGCGATATTTTGCACAGCCACCATTCTTCAATTTTTTATGTATAACTGGTTTGAATATCAATATATAGGAGTTGTTAAAGATTTGGTTTCCATGCACCTTTCTCTTACAAAATCTTAAAGAACGAAACTGAAGAGGGTCTGTGCAACTCTACATACTTAATTACCCTGCTGTGGCGCAGTGTATGGAAGTGGTGTATTTGATGGTGGCAGCTTTGGATGACATTCCATTGGCAAAAGATCACTTACGTTCTCTTCAACTCATCATGCTCAAGCGGTGGAATGGCGACTGAACGCATTTATCACAAACAATTTGGTCTAGATTAAAAAACCAGAAAATCTCTCTCTAAGCTTTTTTTACCAAATTCCTTTAGATATGTGGAGAACTGCCTTCCATGATGTTGGCTGCTTGAGTCCCAGGGTGTTCTAACCAAAAGTCTTTCTGTTACATACACTTAAACCTAGCTTTCTTTGTCATGTTAAGGAAACCGCCCTTGTTATAATTTACGACGAGTTCAGCCAATGCAACAAGTCTTGGCTCTCAGTATCAATCTCCAAGAGGAGGGGTGGTCTTGAAACTTCCCATATTCCTACACACACACATTATACAAATAACATTTCACATTAAATCTGTGACAGGCAAAGGAGGGGGGTCTTGGCTTACAGCTTTCCTGAAAACAGATATCGCACAAAGAACAAGCGGTTCACATTAACCCTTTCCAGGCTGAGACCACAATACTACCTCTGCTGGGTAGCCACTCCAGGTATCAACTACTCCACATGCTTGTATCATGACAGATTCCCTATCTTATTTTTCATCAAGAATAAGGTAGTTTCTAGGACATATTTGAGTTTTTTGCCTAAAGTGGTTTCTTCTCAAAACATTAACCAGGACACTGTTGTTACTTTCTTTGTTCTATCCTAAAGAATGCCAAGTGTCTAGTTCATAATTTTAATGTGGTTAGAGCTTTGAAATGTTATTCTCAAGCTACCAAAGACTTCAGTCAATCCTTGGCTTTGCTTATTAATTTCCCAGGTCACTGGAAGGAGGAGGAGGAAAGACATCCACCACCTCGTATTACATCTCACTCTACCAGATCTGTATCTACCTTTTGGGCTTTCAAAAATGGGACTTCTGTAGAACAAATGCTGCAACTTAGTTACTTCACACAATTTTGATGTTTTTGCTGAGGCTGCTTTTGCCAGTATAGTTCTACAGGCTGCAGTGTCTGATCAAAGATGTGCCTTCCTGTCTTTTGTCCCAGCCTGTTTTTGGTATTTTAGACTCTACCACTTGGGTATTAGATCCCACTCGTAATGGTTCTTGGACTCTCATCACTTTATGAAGGAAAATAAAATATATGCTTACCTGGTGTTAGAGTTCACAAGACCCACCCTATTTTTCCTTTTTTGATGTTAAAAGTTCTAGAATGCATCTTATTTATCTTGCTTTGTCCTTATCTACTTTTCTATTCCCCTTTTCTTGGCTTTACGTTAGACTGAGATATACTGGGAGTGTATATTGGGAGTGTGAGGGATTAAAAGATCTTGGCATGTTTGGTATTTTTTGGCTACCTCCCAAAATTTCATAGTTAGGGAGGATTATTTAAATGCACAGTATTTGATTAAAATAAATGTTTATTAAAGGGACATGAAACCCACATTTTTTCTTTCATGATTCAGATAGAGAATACCATTTCAAACAACTTTCCAATTTACTTCTATTATATAATTTGCTTCCTTCTCTTGTTATCCTTTGCTGAAAGGTTTATCTAGGCAAGTGCAGGAGCACTAGAGAACCTAGGTTCTAGCTGTTGATTGGTGGCTTCATATATATGCCGATTGTGATTGGCTCACCCATTTGTTCAGTTAGAAACCATTAGTGCATCGCTGCTCCTTCAACAAATGATACAAAGAGAATAAAACAGATGAGATAATATAAGTAAATTAGAAAGTTGTTTAAAATTGTATTCTCTATCTGAATCATGAAATAATTTTTTTGCGTTTCATGTCCCTTTAAACCTTTTTAAGTTCTGTTTCTAGTTTAGCCTTAGCTCAAATAATTGTATTTTTGTACATGTGATAAGAACATTTTGACCCTTTTTGGCATTCTAACTGCAGTTCCAGTTTATTTTGGGTTAGCTTTCAGTGAATTGTGGTATTCTTTCTGGTTATTGTATGGCACAACACACGTTTTCTGGGACCTCTACTACAAAATATCCTGTGCAAGTTTAAACCCACTCTTTCCTTGATTTAGTTTTAGCTTTTCTAATACCGTGTTTGGTGCAGCCGTGTTTCTGTTAACTGGATCTCACAATATATAGTATGAGTAGTGGTTTGCTTCCAAACACCAGAATCTCTATACTATATCTCTTCTGTGATATGAGCAGAACTGAAAGCAACATTCTGATGACAACGTTACATACAAAGATTTGTAAGCAAATGCACTTTCTTTCATGTAATTGGCAAGAGTCCATGAGCTAGTGACGTATGGGATATACAATCCTACCAGGAGGGGAAAAGTTTCCCAAACCTCAAAATGCCTATAAATACACCCCTCACCACACCCACAATTCAGTTTTGCAAACTTTGCCTCCTATGGAGGTGATGAAGTAAGTTTGTGCTTGATGATTTCTTCTATGATAAGCGCTTCTAAGCATTCTGAAGCCCAATTCTTCTCAGAGTACAGTGTTTGTCAGAGGGATGTGAAGAGAGTATCGCCTATGGATTTTATGGTTTCTCTCACGGGAAATCTTTTCAAGGGTTCTCTGTTATCGGTCGTAGGGATTCATCTTCTACCTCCCTTTTCAGATAGACGATATACTCTTATATACCATTACCTCTGCTGATAGTTTTCAGTACTGGTTTGGCTATCTGCTATATGTTAATGGGTGTCTTTTGGTAAGTATGTATCATTATTTAAGACACTCTCAGCTATGGTTTTGCGCTTTATGTATTATATAAAGTTTTAAATATATGTATTTACTTATATTTGCCATGAGTCAGGTCTATGTGTATTTCCCTTTGCAGTCTGGCAGTTTTGTTATGGGAATCATGTTTTAGGAAGTTTGTCTTACCTGGGCTATGAGTACGGCATCAATGCTGAAACGCGTAAGACTCAGTTGCAGCTAAAAGGGCTGTTCTGCTACACCATTGTACCTGTTTTAAATGAAGCAAATAAAGACTGTTTTTAGCTGACAACTCTTCTGTATCGTTCTTTTTGGATTACCTGGGGTATAGTCTTTTTCAATTTGACTTGTTTTTTCTTTGAAAACTTGCAGGCAAATTAGGCAAAATGCTGTTATTTATTGCATCATTCTTGGCGCGAGAATTGTTTTGCACGAATATGCGTCCGTAACGAAGCAAGTAAGTCATTTCTGGCGTCTTAGTTGCCGCTAGGTTGTTTGACGTGGATTTGTGTTTGTTATGATTCAAGTTGCATCATTTCCGGATGTTTGTTGGCGCCAAATAATTTCTCAACTTCCTTTTGCGTTGTGCGTCATCCTTGGTGCCAAAAAAATTATTTATATTCTACCCCACTACAGCTCCTTGCCTTCTTTATGCTCAGAGGGCTATGCTATTTGCTTTTTTGTCAATTTTAGCATTTGCATTATTTCCCATTCCTGAAACTGCTATATGGGGAAATAAGATATTTCTGTTTAATGTTCTTTTTCTTTTTTTTACATTTTACAAGATGTCTCAATCAGATCCTGTCTAGAAGCTGCTGTAGGAACCATGCTGCCTGAACACAGTTCTACCAAAGCTAAGTGTATCTGTTGTAAGCTAGTGGAGATTATATCTCCAGCTGTAGTATGTAACAGTTGTCATGATAAGCTTTTGCATGCAGAAAGGGTTTCTATTTGTGCTAGTACAGTATCTGTTGTTCTTTCAACATCTAAAGTACATGATATCCCTGTTGATATAAAAAATTAGATTGCTGATGCGATACAGAAGGCTATGGCTGCTATACCGCCTTCAAATAAACGTAATGAAATTTGTAATGACCGACAACATACTGACATATCCACCTCTGATGAGGATCTCTCTGATTCAGAAGACCCTACTTCAGATATTGATACTGATAAATCAACTTATCTTTTTAAGTTTGAGTATATTCGTTCTTTGTTAAAAGAAGTATTAATAACTTTGGATATTGAGGAGTCTGGTCCTCCTTGATAATAAATCCAGTAAACAGTTAAATTCTGTTTATAAACCTCCTGTGGTTACTCCAGAGGTTTTTCCTGTTCCTGATGCTATTTCTGATATTATTGCTAGGGAATGGTCTAAGCCTTATACTTCTTTTGTTCCTTCTTCAAGGTTTAAAAAGTTGTATCCTTTGCCAGTAGCTAAGGTAGAGTTTTGGGAAAAAGTTCCAAAGGTTGATGGGGCTATTTCTTCTCTTGCTAAACGTACTACTATTCCTATGGAAGATAGTACCTCTTTTAAGGATCCTTTAGATAGGAAGATTGAATCTTATCTAAGGAAAGCTTATTTATATTCTGGCTATATTCTCAGACCTGCCATTTCTATAGCTGATGTTGCGGCTGTGTCATCTTTTTGGTTAGATAGCTAAGCACATTGGGGAAAAAGATTCTGATTTGCATAGCATTGTTTGTTTGCTTCAACATGCTAATCATTTTATCTGTGATGCTATTTTTGATATCATCAAGATTAATGTTAAATCTATGTTTTTGGCTATTTTTGCTAGATGAGCTTTATGGCTCATATCATGGAATGCTGACATGGTATCTAAGTCTAGATTACTATCTCTTTCATTCCAGGGTAATAATTTGTTTGGTTCTTAGCTGGATTCTATTATTTCCACTATTACTGGTTGGAAGTGAGTTTTTTTTTGCCCCAGGATTAAGTCTAAGGGTAAATCTAAAGTTTCTAATTGGTTTTGTTCCTTTCGTCAGAATAGAGAACAGAAAACCACTTCTTCCCCTATGGACTCTGGCTCCAATTGGAAGCCATCTTCGAGTTGGAATAAATCCAAGCCTTATAAAAAACCAAAGCCAGCCCCTAAGTCTGCATGAAGGTGCGGCCCTCAATCCAGTTCTGCTGGTGGGAGGCAGATTGAAATTATTTCAAGACGTTTGGGCAGGTTCCATTCAGAATAATTGGATTCAGAATATTTTTCTCTCAGGGGTATCGAATAGGTTTCGGAATAAGACCTCCTGTGAGAAGATTTTTTCTTTCTCGCGTTCCAACAAATCCTGTTAAAGCTCAAGCTGTGTGAAGTGTGTTCAAGATCTAGAGCTTTCAGGAGTAATTGTACCAGTTCCACTTCTGGAACAGGGTCTGGGTTTTTATTCAAATCTACTCATTGTGCCGAAGAAGGAAAATTCTTTCAGACCAGTTCTGGATCTGAAGTTTTTGAATCAATTTATAAGGGTCCCAACTTTCAAGATGGTGACTATAAGGACTATTCTGCCTTTTGTTTAGCAAGGTCATTACATGTCCTCAATAGACTTACAGGATGCGTATCTTCACATTCCGATTCATCCAGACCACTATCGGTTTCTGAGATTCTCTTTTCTAGACAAGCATTACCAATTTGTTGCTCTTCCATTTGGCCTAGCAACAGCTCCAAGAATCTTTTCGAAGGTTCTCGGTGCCCTTCTATCTGTAATCAGAGAGCAGGGTATTGCAGTGTTTCCTTATTTGGACAATATCTTGGTACTGGCTCAATCTTTTAATTTAGCAGAATCTCACACGAATCAACTTGTGTTGTTTCTTCAAAAACAT
The DNA here is from genome assembly GCF_027579735.1 of Bombina bombina. Taxonomy (NCBI): domain Eukaryota; kingdom Metazoa; phylum Chordata; class Amphibia; order Anura; family Bombinatoridae; genus Bombina; species Bombina bombina. The sequence continues at coordinate 289,409,172 of NC_069504.1, forward strand.
GGTTGGAGGATCAATTTACCAAAGAGTTTCTTGATTCCTCAGTCAAAGATCACCTTTTTAGGTTTCCAGATAGATTCAGCGGTCCATGACTCTGTCTTTAACAGACAAGAGACGAATGAAATTGGTTTCTGCCCATCGAAACCTTCAGTGGCTATGTGCATGGAAGTTTTAGGTATCATGACTGCAGCATCGGACGCGATCCCCTTTGCTCGTTTTCATATGAGACCTCTGCAGCTTTGTATGCTGAATCAATGGTGCAGGGATTATACTCGGATATCACAGTTGATATTCTTAAATATTCTTAAATCCTAACATTCAACTCTCTCTGTCCTGGTGGTTGGACCATCATCGGATTCTTCAAGGGGCCTCTTTTGTTCGTCCTTCCTGGACTGTGATTTCAACAGATGCAAGTCTGACAGGTTGGGGAGCTGTCTGGGGTCTCTTACAGCACAAGGAGTTTGGAATCCTCAAGAGGCGAGGTTACCAATCAATATTTCTCTTGTTAAGTGTATCCAGTCCACGGATCATCCATTACTTGTGGGATATTCTCCTTCCCAACAGGAAGTTGCAAGAGGATCACCCACAGCAGAGCTGCTATATAGCTCCTCCCCTCACTGCCATACCCAGTCATTCTCTTGCAACTCTCAACTAAGATGGAGGTCGTAAGAGGACTGTGGTGTTTTATACTTAGTTTATTTCTTCAATCAAAAGTTTGTTATTTTTAAATGGTACCGGAGTGTACTGTTTATCTCAGGCAGTATTTAGAAGAAGAATCTGCCTGCGTTTTCTATGATCTTAGCAGAAGTAACTAAGATCCTTTGCTGTTCTCACATATTCTGAGGAGTGAGGTAACTTCAGAGGGGGAATAGCGTGCAGGTTTTCCTGTAATAAGGTATGTGCAGTTAAAATATTTTTCTAGGGATGGAATTTGCTAGAAAATGCTGCTGATACCGAAGTAATGTAAGTAAAGCCTTAAATGCAGTTATAGCGACTGGTATCAGGCTTATTAATAGAGATACATACTCTTATAAAAGTGTATTTTAAAACGTTTGCTGGCATGTTTAATCGTTTTTTTACATATGTTTGGTGATAAAACTTATTGGGGCCTAGTTTTTTCCACATTGCTGGCTTGAATTTTGCCTAGAAACAGTTCCCTGAGGCTTCCCACTGTTGTAATATGAGTGGGAGGGGCCTATTTTGGCGTTTTTTTGCACAGCAAAAATTACAGACACAGACATCCAGCTTCTTCCTGCATGATCCAGGACTTCTCTGAAGGGCTCAAAAGGCTTCAAAAGTCGTATTGAGGGAGGTAAAAAGCCACAGTAGAGCTGTGGCAGTTGTTGTGACTGTTTAAAAAACATTTTTGTCATTTGTTATTCCGTTTTTGGTATTAAGGGGTTAATCATCCATTTGCAAGTGGGTGCAATGCTCTGCTAACTTATTACATACACTGTAAAAATTTCGTTAGTGTAACTGCATTTTTTCACTGTTATTTCAAAATTTGGGAAAATTTGTGTTTCTTAAAGGCGCAGTAACGTTTTTTATATTGCTTGTAAACTTGTTTTAAAGTGTTTTCCAAGCTTGCTAGTCTCATTGCTAGTCTGTTTAAACATGTCTGACACAGAGGAACCTACTTGTTCATTATGTTTGAAAGCCATGGTGGAGCCCCATAGGAGAATATGTACTAAATGTATTGATTTCACCTTAAACAGTAAAGATCAGTCTTTATCTATAAAAGAATTATCACCAGAGGGTTCTGTCGAGGGGGAAGTTATGCCGACTAACTCTCCCCACGTGTCAGACCCTTCGCCTCCCGCTCAGGGGACGCACGCTAATATGGCGCCAATTACATCAGGGACGCCCATAGCGATTACCTTGCAGGACATGGCTGCAATCATGAATAATACTCTGTTAGAGGTATTATCTAGATTGCCTGAATTAAGAGGCAAGCGCAATAGCTCTGGGGTTAGGAGAGATACAGAGCGCGCAAATGCTGTTAGAGCCATGTCTGATACTGCGTCACAGTATGCAGAACATGAGGACGGAGAGCTTCAGTCTGTGGGTGACATCTCTGACTCGGGGAAACCTGATTCAGAGATTTCTAATTTTAAATTTAAGCTTGAGAACCTCCGTGTATTGCTTGGGGAGGTATTAGCTGCTCTGAATGACTGTAACACAGTTGCAATTCCAGAGAAATTGTGTAGGCTGGATAGATACTATGCGGTGCCGGTGTGTACTGACGTTTTTCCTATACCTAAAAGGCTTACAGAAATTATTAGCAAGGAGTGGGATAGACCCGGTGTGCCCTTTTCCCCACCTCCTATATTTAGAAAAATGTTTCCAATAGACGCCACTACACGGGACTTATGGCAGACGGTCCCTAAGGTGGAGGGAGCAGTTTCTACTTTAGCAAAGCGTACCACTATCCCGGTTAAGGACAGTTGTGCTTTTTCAGATCCAATGGATAAAAAATTGGAGGGTTACCTTAAGAAAATGTTTATTCAACAAGGTTTTATTTTACAGCCCCTTGCATACATTGCGCCTGTCACTGCTGCGGCGGCGGCATTCTGGTTTGAGGCCCTGGAAGAGGCCATCCAGACAGCTCCATTGAATGAAATTATTGACAAGCTTAGAACGCTTAAGCTAGCTAACTCATTTGTTTCTGATGCCATTGTTCATTTGACTAAACTAACGGCTAAGAATTCCGGATTCGCCATCCAAGCGCGTAGGGTGCTATGGCTTAAATCCTGGTCAGCTGACGTGACTTCAAAGTCTAAATTACTCAACATTCCTTTCAAGGGGCAGACCTTATTCGGGCCTGGCTTGAAGGAAATTATTGCTGACATTACTGGAGGCAAGGGTCATACCCTTCCTCAGGACAGGGCCAAATCAAAGGCCAAACAGTCTAATTTTCGTGCCTTTCGAAATTTCAAGGCAGGAGCAGCATCAACTTCCTCCGCTTCAAAACAAGAGGGAACTGTTGCTCATTCCAGACAGGCCTGGAAACCTAACCAGTCCTGGAACAAGGGCAAGCAGAAAGCCTGCTGCTGCCCCCAAGACAGCATGAATGAATGGCCCCCTATCCGGAAACGGATCTAGTGGGGGGCAGACTTTCTCTCTTCGCCCAGGCGTGGGCAAGAGATGTTCAGGATCCCTGGGCGTTGGAGATCATATCTCAGGGATATCTTCTGGACTTCAAAGCTTCTCCTCCACAAGGGAGATTTCATCTTTCAAGGTTATCAGCAAACCAGATAAAGAAAGAGGCATTCCTAAGCTGTGTGCAAGACCTCCTAGTAATGGGAGTGATCCATCCAGTTCCGCGGACGGAACAAGGACAGGGATTTTATTCAAATCTGTTTGTGGTTCCCAAGAAAGAGGGAACCTTCAGACCAATCTTGGATCTAAAGATCTTAAACAAATTCCTCAGAGTTCCATCATTCAAAATGGAAACTATTCGGACCATCCTACCCATGATCCAAGAGGGTCAGTACATGACCACAGTGGACTTAAAGGATGCCTACCTTCACATACCGATTCACAAAGATCATCATCGGTTCCTAAGGTTTGCCTTTCTAGACAGGCATTACCAATTTGTAGCTCTTCCCTTCGGGTTGGCCACTGCCCCGAGAATTTTTACAAAGGTTCTGGGCTCACTTCTGGCGGTTCTAAGACCGCGAGGCATAGCGGTGGCTCCGTATCTAGACGACATCCTGATACAGGCGTCAAGCTTTCAAATTGCCAAGTCTCATACAGAGATAGTTCTGGCATTTCTGAGGTCGCATGGGTGGAAAGTGAACGTGGAAAAGTTCTCTATCACCACTCACAAGAGTCTCCTTCCTAGGGACTCTTATAGATTCTGTAGAGATGAAAATTTACCTGACGGAGTCCAGGTTATCAAAACTTCTAAATGCTTGCCGTGTCCTTCATTCCATTCCACGCCCGTCAGTGGCTCAGTGCATGGAAGTAATCGGCTTAATGGTAGCGGCAATGGACATTGTGTTATTTGCGCGCCTGCATCTCAGACCGCTGCAATTATGCATGCTAAGTCAGTGGAATGGGGATTACTCAGATTTGTCCCCTCTACTAAATCTGGATCAAGAGACCAGAGATTCTCTTCTCTTGTGGCTTTCTCAGGTCCATCTGTCCAAGGGCATGACCTTTCGAAGGCCAGATTGGACGATTGTAACAACAGATGCCAGCCTTCTAGGTTGGGGCGCAGTCTGGAACTCCCTGAAGGCTCAGGGATCGTGGACTCAGGAGGAGAAACTCCTCCCAATAAATATTCTGGAGTTAAGAGCAAGATTCAAGGCTCTTCTAGCTTGGCCTCAGTTAGCAACACTGAGGTTCATCAGATTTCAGTCGGACAACATCACGACTGTGGCTTACATCAACCATCAAGGGGGAACCAGGAGTTCCCTAGCGATGTTAGAAGTCTCCAAGATAATTCGCTGGGCAGAGTCTCACTCTTGCCACCTGTCAGCGATCCACATCCCAGGCGTAGAGAACTGGGAGGCGGATTTTCTAAGTCGTCAGACTTTTCATCCGGGGAAGTGGGAACTCCATCCGGAGGTGTTTGCTCAACTGGTCCATCGTTGGGGCAAACCAGAACTGGATCTCATGGCGTCTCGCCAGAACGCCAAGCTTCCTTGTTACGGATCCAGGTCCAGGGACCCGGGAGCAACGCTGATAAATGCTCTAGCAGCTCCTTGGTTCTTCAACCTGGCCTATGTGTTTCCACCGTTTCCTCTGCTCCCTCGACTGATTGCCAAAATCAAACAGGAGAGAGCATCGGTGATTCTGATAGCGCCTGCGTGGCCACGCAGGACCTGGTATGCAGACCTAGTGGACATGTCATCTCTTCCACCATGGACTCTGCCTCTGAGGCAGGACCTTCTAATACAAGGTCCTTTCAATCATCCAAATCTACTTTCTCTGAGACTGACTGCATGGAGATTGAACGCTTGATTCTATCAAGGCGTCGCTTCTCCGAGTCAGTCATTGATACCTTTATACAGGCTCGGAAGCCTGTCACCAAGAAAATCTACCATAAGATATGGCGTAAATATCTTTATTGGTGTGAATCCAAGAGTTAGTCATGGAGTAAGGTTAGGATTCCTAGGATATTGTCCTTTCTCCAAGAGGGTTTGGACAAAGGCTTATCAGCTAGTTCTTTAAAAGGACAGATCTCTGCTCTGTCTATTCTTTTGCACAAGTGTCTGGCAGAAGTTCCATACGTCCAGGCATTTTGTCAGGCTTTGGTTAGGATTAAGCCTGTGTTTAAAACTGTTGCTCCCCCGTGGAGCTTAAACTTGGTTCTTAAAGTTCTTCAGGGAGTTCCGTTTGAACCCCTTCATTCCATTGATATTAAACTTTTATCTTGGAAAGTTCTGTTTTTGATGGCTATTTCCTCGGCTTGAAGAGTCTCTGAGTTATCTGCCTTACATTGTGATTCTCCTTACCTGATTTTTCATTCAGACAAGGTAGTTCTGCGTACCAAACCTGGGTTTTTACCTAAGGTGGTTTCTAACAGGAATATCAATCAAGAGATTGTTGTTCCATCATTGTGTCCTAATCCTTCTTCAAAGAAGGAACGCCTTTTGCATAATCTGGACGTAGTCCGTGCCTTGAAGTTTTACTTACAGGCTACTAAAGATTTTCGTCAAACATCTGCCCTGTTTGTCGTTTACTCTGGGCAGAGGAGAGGTCAAAAAGCTTCGGCATCCTCTCTCTCCTTTTGGCTTCGGAGCATAATATGCTTAGCCTATGAGACTGTTGGACAGCAGCCCCCTGAAAGGATTACAGCTCATTCTACTAGAGCTGTGGCTTCCACCTGGGCCTTTAAAAATGAGGCCTCTGTTGAACAGATTTGCAAGGCTGCGACTTGGTCTTCGCTTCACACCTTTTCAAAATTTTACAAATTTGACACTTTTGCTTCTTCGGAGGCTGTTTTTGGGAGAAAGGTTCTACAGGCAGTGGTTCCTTCCGTTTAAGTTCCCTGCCTTGTCCCTCCCATCATCCGTTGTACTTTAGCTTTGGTATTGGTATCCCACAAGTAATGGATGATCCGTGGACTGGATACACTTAACAAGAGAAAACATAATTTATGCTTACCTGATAAATTTATTTCTCTTGTAGTGTATCCAGTCCACGGCCGCCCTGTCCTTTTAAGGCAGGTCTAAATTTTAATTAAACTACAGTCACCACTGCACCCTATGTTTTCTCCTTTCTCGTCTTGTTTCGGTCGAATGACTGGATATGGCAGTGAGGGGAGGAGCTATATAGCAGCTCTGCTGTGGGTGATCCTCTTGCAACTTCCTGTTGGGAAGGAGAATATCCCACAAGTAATGGATGATCCGTGGACTGGATACACTACAAGAGAAATAAATTTATCAGGTAAGCATAAATTATGTTTTTAGAACTATTTTCAGGACTCTTCAGGCTTGGCCTCTATTAAAGAGAGAATCATTTATTCATTTTCAAACAGACAATATCACAACTGTGGCATATGTCAATCATCAGGGGGGGACTCGCAGTCCTTTAGAAAGAAATATCTCGGATACTGCCTTGGGTGGAATCTAATTCCTGTCTAATTTCTGCAATACATATTCCAGGTGTAGACAATTGGGAAGCGGATTACCTCAGCCGCCAGTCCTTACATCCAGGGGAGTGGTCTCTCCATCCAGATGTATTTTATCAGATTGTACAGATGTGGGGTCTTCCCGAAATAGATCTGATGGCGTTCCATCTAAACAAGAAGCTTCCCAGGTACCTTTCCAGGTCCAGGGATCCTCAGGCGGAGATGGTGGGTGCGTTAGCAGTTCCTTGGTTTTACCAACCTGATTACATTTTGCCGCCTCTAGTTCTCCTTCCAAGGGTGATCTCCAAGATCATAATGGAACAATCGCATGTGTTTCTGATAGCGCCAACATGGCCTCACAGGTTTTGGTATGCAGATCTTGTCCGGATGTCCAGTTGCAATCCTTGGCCAATTCCTTTAAGGCCATACCTTCTGTCTCAAGGGCCGTTTTTTCATCATGATCTCAAATCGCTAAATTTGAAGGTATAGAAATTGAATGCTTAGTGCTTAGTCATAGAGGTTTTATCTGACTCAGTGATTAATACTATGCTACAGGCTCGTAAATCTGTTTCTTGGAAGATTTATTATCGGGTGTGGAAAACCTATATTTCTCTTGTTAAGTGTAGTCAGTCCACGGGGCATCCATTACTTATGGAATATATCTCTTCCTAACAGGAAGCTGCAAGAGGATCACCCAGTTTAAAATTTAAAGTGACAGTAACGGTTTTATTTTAAAACGTTTTTTGTACTTTGTTATCAAGTTTATGCCTGTTTAACATGTCTGAACTACCAGATAGACTGTGTTCTGTATGTGGGGAAGCCAAGGTTCCTTCTCATTTAAATAGATGTGATTTATGTGACACAAAATTTAGAGAAAATGATGCCCAAGATGATTCCTCAAGTGAGGGGAGTAAGCATGGTACTGCATCATCCCCTCCTTCGTCTACACCAGTCTTGCCCACACAGGAGGCCCCTAGTACATCTAGTGCGCCAATACTCCTTACTATGCAACAATTAACGGCTGTAATGGATAATTCTATCAAAAACATTTTAGCCAAAATGCCCACTTATCAGCGAAAGCGCGACTGCTCTGTTTTAGAAAATACTGAAGAGCATGAGGACGCTGATGATATTGGTTCTGAAGTGCCCCTACACCAGTCTGAGGGGGCCAGGGAGGTTTTGTCTGAGGGAGAAATTTCAGATTCAGGGAAAATTTCTCAACAAGCTGAACCTGATGTGATTACATTTAAATTTAAATTGGAACATCTCCGCGCTCTGCTTAAGGAGGTGTTATCTACTCTGGATGATTGTGAGAATTTGGTCATTCCAGAGAAATTATGTAAAATGGACAAGTTCCTAGAGGTCCCGGGGCCCCACGAAGCTTTTTCTATACCCAAGCGGGTGGCGGACATTGTAAATAAAGAATGGGAAAGGCCCGGTATACCTTTCGTCCCTCCCCCCATATTTAAGAAATTGTTTCCTATGGTCGACCCCAGAAAGGACTTATGGCAGACAGTCCCCAAGGTCGAGGGGGCGGTTTCTACTCTAAACAAACGCACCACTATACCCATAGAAGATAGTTGTGCTTTCAAAGATCCTATGGATAAAAAATTAGAGGGTTTGCTTAAAAAGATGTTTGTTCAGCAAGGTTACCTTCTACAACCAATTTCATGCATTGTTCCTGTCACTACAGCAGCGTGTTTCTGGTTCGATGAACTAGAAAAGGCGCTCAATAATAATTCTTCTTCTTATGAGGAGATTATGGACAGAATTCATGCTCTCAAATTGGCTAATTCTTTCACCCTAGACGCCACTTTGCAATTGGCTAGGTTAGCGGCGAAAAATTCTGGTTTTGCTATTGTGGCGCGCAGAGCGCTTTGGCTAAAATCTTGGTCAGCGGATGCGTCTTCCAAGAACAAATTGCTTAACATTCCTTTCAAGGGGAAAACGCTGTTTGGCCCTGACTTGAAAGAGATTATCTCTGATATCACTGGGGGCAAGGGCCACGCCCTTCCTCAGGATAGGTCTTTCAAAGCCAAAAATAAACCTAATTTTCGTCCCTTTCGCAGAAACGGACCAGCCCCAAGTGCTACGTCCTCTAAGCAAGAGGGTAATACTTCTCAAGCCAAGCCAGCCTGGAGGCCAATGCAAGACTGGAACAAAGGAAAGCAGGCCAAGAAACCTGCCACTGCTACCAAGACAGCATGAGATGTTGGCCCCCGATCCGGGACCGGATCTGGTGGGGGGCAGACTCTCTCTCTTCGCTCAGGCTTGGGCAAGAGATGTTCTGGATCCTTGGGCACTAGAAATAGACTCCCAAGGTTATCTTCTGGAATTCAAGGGGCTTCCCCCAAGGGGGAGGTTCCACAGGTCTCAATTGTCTTCAGACCTCATAAAAAAACAGGCATTCTTACATTGTGTAGAAGACCTGTTAAAAATGGGAGTGATTCATCCTGTTCCATTAGGAGAACAAGGGATGGGGTTCTACTCCAATCTGTTCGTAGTTCCCAAAAAAGAGGGAACATTCAGACCAATCTTAGATCTCAAGATCCTAAACAAGTTTCTCAAGGTTCCATCGTTCAAAATGGAAACCATTCGAACAATTCTTCCTTCCATCCAGGAAGGTCAATTCATGACCACGGTGGATTTAAAGGATGCGTATCTACATATTCCTATCCACAAGGAACATCATCGGTTCCTAAGGTTCGCATTCCTGGACAAGCATTACCAGTTTGTGGCACTTCCGTTCGGATTAGCCACTGCTCCAAGAATTTTCACAAAGGTACTAGGGTCCCTTCTAGCGGTGCTAAGACCAAGGGGCATTGCAGTAGTACCTTACTTGGACGACATTCTGATTCAAGCGTCGTCCCTTCCACAAGCAAAGGCTCACACGGACATTGTCCTGGCCTTTCTCAGATCTCACGGGTGGAAAGTGAACGTAGAAAAAAGTTCGCTATCTCCGTCAACAAGGGTTCCCTTCTTGGGAACAATAATAGACTCCTTAGAAATGAGGATTTTTCTGACAGAGGCCAGAAAATCAAAACTTCTAAACTCTTGTCAAATACTTCATTCTGTTCCTCTTCCTTCCATAGCGCAGTGCATGGAAGTAATAGGTTTGATGGTAGCGGCAATGGACATAGTTCCTTTTGCGCGAATTCATCTAAGACCATTACAACTGTGCATGCTCAGTCAGTGGAATGGGGACTATACAGACTTGTCTCCGACGATACAAGTAGATCAGAGGACCAGAGATTCACTCCGTTGGTGGCTGTCCCTGGACAACCTGTCACAGGGGATGAGCTTCCTCAGACCAGAGTGGGTCATTGTCACGACCGACGCCAGTCTGGTGGGCTGGGGCGCGGTCTGGGGACCCCTGAAAGCTCAGGGTCTTTGGTCTCGGGAAGAATCTCTTCTCCCGATAAATATTCTGGAACTGAGAGCGATATTCAATGCTCTCAAGGCTTGGCCTCAGCTAGCAAAGGCCAAGTTCATACGGTTTCAATCAGACAACATGACGACTGTTGCGTACATCAACCATCAGGGGGGAACAAGGAGTTCCCTGGCGATGGAAGAAGTGACCAAAATCATTCAATGAGCGGAGACTCACTCCTGCCACTTGTCTGCAATCCACATCCCAGGAGTGGAAAATTGGGAAGCGGATTTTCTGAGTCGTCAGACATTTCATCCGGGGGAGTGGGAACTCCATCCGGTAATCTTTGCCCAAATTACTCAATTGTGGGGCATTCCAGACATGGATCTGATGGCCTCTCGTCAGAACTTCAAGGTTCCTTGCTACGGGTCCAGATCCAGGGATCCCAAGGCGACTCTAGTAGATGCACTAGTAGCACCTTGGACCTTCAAACTAGCTTATGTATTCCCGCCGTTTCCTCTCATCCCCAGGCTGGTAGCCAGGATCAATCAGGAGAGGGCATCGGTGATCTTGATAGCTCCTGCGTGGCCACGCAGGACTTGGTATGCAGACCTGGTGAATATGTCATCGGCTCCACCATGGAAGCTACCTTTGAGACGAGACCTTCTTGTTCAAGGTCCGTTCGAACATCCGAATCTGGTCTCACTCCAACTGACTGCTTGGAGATTGAACGCTTGATCTTATCAAAGCGAGGGTTCTCAGATTCTGTCATTGATACTCTTGTTCAGGCCAGAAAGCCTGTAACTAGAAAAATCTACCACAAAATATGGAAAAAATATATCTGTTGGTGTGAATCTAAAGGATTCCCTTGGGACAAGGTAAAAATTCCTAAGATTCTATCCTTTCTTCAAGAAGGTTTGGAGAAAGGATTATCTGCAAGTTCTTTGAAGGGACAGATTTCTGCCTTGTCTGTGTTACTTCACAAAAAGCTGGCAGCTGTGCCAGATGTTCAAGCCTTTGTTCAGGCTCTGGTTAGAATCAAGCCTGTTTACAAACATTTGACTCCTCCTTGGAGTCTCAATTTAGTTCTTTCAGTTCTTCAGGGGGTTCCGTTTGAACCCTTACATTCCGTTGATATTAAGTTATTATCTTGGAAAGTTTTGTTTTTGGTTGCAATTTCTTCTGCTAGAAGAGTTTCAGAATTATCTGCTCTGCAGTGTTCTCCTCCTTATCTGGTGTTCCATGCAGATAAGGTGGTTTTACGTACTAAACCTGGTTTTCTTCCGAAAGTGGTTTCTAACAAAAACATTAACCAGGAGATAGTCGTGCCTTCTTTGTGTCCGAATCCAGTTTCAAAGAAGGAACGTTTGTTGCACAATTTGGATGTAGTTCGTGCTCTAAAATTCTATTTAGATGCTACAAAGGATTTTAGACAAACATCTTCTTTGTTTGTTGTTTATTCTGGTAAAAGGAGAGGTCAAAAAGCAACTTCTACCTCTCTCTCTTTTTGGATTAAAAGCATCATCAGATTGGCTTACGAGACTGCCGGACGGCAGCCTCCTGAAAGAATCACAGCTCATTCTACTAGGGCTGTGGCTTCCACGTGGGCCTTCAAGAACGAGGCTTCTGTTGATCAGATATGTAAGGCAGCGACTTGGTCTTCACTGCACACTTTTACAAAATTTTACAAATTTGATACTTTTGCTTCTTCTGAGGCTATTTTTGGGAGAAAGGTTTTGCAAGCCGTGGTGCCTTCCATCTAGGTGACCTGATTTGCTCCCTCCCTTCATCCGTGTCCTAAAGCTTTGGTATTGGTTCCCACAAGTAAGGATGACGCCGTGGACCGGACACACCTATGTTGGAGAAAACAGAATTTATGTTTACCTGATAAATTACTTTCTCCAACGGTGTGTCCGGTCCACGGCCCGCCCTGGTTTTTTAATCAGGTCTGATAATTTTATTTTCTTTAACTACAGTCACCACGGTATCATATGATTTCTCCTATGCAAATATTCCTCCTTTACGTCGGTCGAATGACTGGGGAAGGCGGAGCCTAGGAGGGATCATGTGACCAGCTTTGCTGGGCTCTTTGCCATTTCCTGTTGGGGAGGAGAATATCCCACAAGTAAGGATGACGCCGTGGACCGGACACACCGTTGGAGAAAGTAATTTATCAGGTAAACATAAATTCTGTTTTAATTAAAGTCCAGTCACCACTGCACCCTATGGTTTCTCCTTTCTCGTCTGCTTTGGTCGAATGACTGAATATGACATGTGAGGGGAGGAGCTATGTAGCAGCTCTGCTGGGTGATCCTCTTGCAGCTTCCTGTTAGGAAGAGATATATTCCATAAGTAATGGATGACCCGTGGACTGACTACACTACAAGAGAAATAAATTTATCAGGTAAGCATAAATTATGTTTTCTTGGTGTACTTCTCATAAATTCTCTTGGCATTCTTTTAGAATTCCTAGAATTTTACAATTTCTTCAGGATGGTTTGGATAAGGGTTTGTCTGCAAGTTCTTTGAAGGGACACATCTCTGCTCTTTCTGTTTTATTTCATAGAAATATTGCTAAACTTCCTGATATTCATTGTTTTGTTCAGGCGTTGGTCTGTATCAAGCCTGTTATTAAGTCTATTTCTCCTCCTTTGAGTCTTAATTTGGTTTTAAAGATTTTGCAGGCTCCTCCTTTTGAGCCTATGCATTCTTTGGATATTAAACTACTTTCTTGGAAAGTTTTGTTCCTTTTGGCCATCTCTTCTGCTAGAAGAGTTTCTGAACTGTCTGCTCTCTCTTGTGAGTCTCCTTCTCTAATTTTTTTATCAGGATACAGCTGTTTTGCGGACTTTGTTTAAATTTCTTCCTAAGGTTTTGAATTCTAACAACATTAGTAGGAAAATTGTTGTTCCTTCCTTGTGTCCTAATCCTAAGAATGCTCTTGAAAGATCTTTACATTCTTTAGATGTAAGAGCTTTGAAATACTATATCAAAGCTAATAAGGAGTTTAGAAAGACTTCTAGTCTATTTGTTGTCTTTTCTGGTTCCAGGAAAAGCCAGAAAGCTTCTGCCATTTCTTTGGCATCTTGGTTAAAGCTTTTGATTCACAAGGCTTATTTGGAGGCGGGTCAGTCTCCGCCTCAGAGAATTACAGCTCATTCTACTAGATCAGTTGCCACTTCTTGGGCTTTTAAGAATGAAGCTTCAGTTGATCAGATTTGCAAAGCAGCAACTTGGTCTTCTTTGCATACATTTACTAAATTCTACCATTTTGATGTATTTGCTTCTGCAGAAGCAGTCTTTGGTAGAAAAGTTCTTCAGACAGCTGTCTCAGTTTGATTCTTCTGCTTATGATTTATGTTTTTAAGAAAGACTTATATTTGTTTGGATTTCATTTTTTCAGCTGAATTAGCTGTTATTATTATATCCCTCCCTCTCTAGTTACTCTTTTGTGGACTTCCACATCTTGGGTATTTCTATCCCATATGTCACTAGCTCATGGACTCTTGCCAATTACATGAAAGAAAACATAATTTATGCAAGAACTTACCTGATAAATTAATTTCTTTCATATTGGCAAGAGTCCATGAGGCCCACCCTATTTTTATGGTGGTTATGATTTTTGTATAAAAGCACAATTTAGATTTCCAGTTCCTCTTTTTGTATGCTTTTTAAATCCTTATTTTATCACCCCACTACTTGGCAAATCGTTAAACTGAATTGTGGGTGTGGTGAGGGGTGTATTTATAGGCATTTTGAGGTTTGGGAAACTTTGCCCCACCTGGTAGGATTGTATATCCCATACATCAATAGCTCATGGACTCTTGCCAATATGAAAGAAATGAAGTTATCAGGTAAGTTCTTACATAAATTATGTTTTTTGCATAGCTTATCCTAGCTAACTATGGGAGTGATTTCTATCATTTTGAAAAACTATGAGAATTTTTGTAAATAAATCAGTTGTTTTTCTAAGGAATGGAATCGACCCCTATGTGTTTATACCCTGCAAAGGTTAAAGTCCCGCTCAGGAGTCAAAAACATTGCAGCTCCCTCAGCAGGAAACCATGTACAGAAGCATACAGGAGGTGGTGTGCAAAGGTTTCTGGGAATTTGTATCTATTCAAGACTATATAACCAATAATTCAAGCTATGATGAAATATTATGACTAGAAAAGTAGAAAATATGTTTTTTATCTTCAATTGGATGGTATATAAATTCCATTACAAATGCATATTTCCCTGCTAAAACTACTATTTGTTTTGTTTTTACACAGAGAGGAAGTTCTCTACCTTAAACAAGAAGTCCAAGACTTGCAAGCATCACTTAAGGTCAGGTCTTCTTTGCCTATTTGCATGTGCAATTTAACTTGAGCATCTTTCGTCTTGTTAATGTCCCGTATCTACTGTTCTTTATTTAGGTTTTGTAATATAAATTGTACTTTTTATTGTTGGTCATTCAAACACACTCATATCTCATATTTTTTTTTTGTTTGCTTTCCAGGAGGAAAAGTGGTATGCAGAAGAATTGAAGAAGGAATTGGAAAGTATTCAAGGGCAGCTGAAGCAAGTAATTCATTTAAAATCTTTGAAAAGCAGGTTCATGATGGAGAAAATAATTTAGATTCAAATGGAATACAAATTCATTTTAAACTGGAATTTTATTCTGTTAGCCGTGCTTACCTGTGTCTGATTACTATGTGTTTCTTGTAAGTTTTTAATTTTTTTTTGATTGATGCAGAGGTATTTTTACCTTACAAACTGATCTATAAAAAAAACCTCTGTATCCATGAAAACAGAATTAAAAATGTGTGATTAAATTGCCTTCATGTATATTTTATGGAGGAAAACATGGAACTAAATAGTAGAGATATTCTGTGCAGTGCACTGCAGTTTAGTGTCAAAACCAGTATATAGAAGAACATTCAAACTAGTTGTCTCTAGTTAATGTAGGGCTTTAACAAACATGATTTGTTTCTTTTATTTGATGCAAAGCGTATTCACCCTGAGCTTGTGAGGTTCAGCTGTAATCATATGAGTATGTACCTTACTCTGATCAATAACTGGGAACTCAGTTCAGACGCTTGTTCACCACAGCCATATTATCTCTGCAGCACCCATTACGCCAACTAGCTACCTATGTGAGGTCTCAGGTCAGGTGTGTGGTCCATTTATTGAAGCTTTATGTCCAAGAAAGAATCCAGATCTGATTCATAGGCCCTGTAGTGCTCTTTATACCAGCTATATGCCCTGTATAGCATTGGATGCCTACGTTATGCAAGTTATATGCCCCCCACCCCCCCAAAAAAATAAATAAAAAAGCAGGCACCATTGGTTGTTGTAAGCCCGAGTATTCATGCACCTGCTGCAGAATTGCCCCTGGCCAGTACATTTTTGTTATTGTATCTTCTGAAGCAGATAAGCTGGCTCATCTAGTGTTTGTTTCTGTCTAAAAGAGGGATTTTTACCTGATGCTCTAGTATTAGCTGTTGGTGCATATACCTCCATATCTCCACAGATTTTATAATGCTAAAATCCTCTAATCTCAATTGTTATCATCATAAACTCTGATAGGGGAGTAACAGACTGAGAGCTAAATATACCTATAATGTTAAATAGTTTAATTAATATATATATATATATATATATATATATTTATGTATTTATATAACAAACCTACCTAAGTGTGGTGTGTTTTATTCCTTTGTTTTCTGTTTTCTTAGGAACCGACTCAAGATGGGATAGTCACAGTTGCAGCTACAGGTGATTGTTGTTAAAATGATAGAGCACTTTTCTCTGTTTGTTGCTGTTCATATCAGAATAGACAGAGAATGAATATGTGTGCAGTTAATGCCCCATGACAACCCCCTTCCTTTGAGTATAATGTTCTGGAGATGCAGCCTCTGGCTGTATTTACTGCAGCCTATGTAAAAATAATGTGCAGAGGGCTAAATAGTTATGATTTTCTTCATAAATGGAAAGAGTCCACAGCTGCATTCATTACTTTTGGGAATTCAGAACCTGGCCACCAGGAGGAGGCAAAGACACCCCAGCCAAAGGTTTACATACCTCCCCCACTTCCCCCAGTCATTCTTTGCCTTTCGTCCCAGGAGGTTGGCAGAGAAGTGTCAGACGTTATTGATAGTCTCTTATGGAGGGTAGTACTCTTCGGCATGGGACTGATTTTTTTTAATCATGTTTGTTATGTGATTCTTAGGCTCATGGCTATTTTGGATCATAACGGCCTATGTCTAGTGACGCAGCCTTTACGGTCGGGCACGCTTTTTCATGGACTGCACGGTTTTGGCTCTCCGTTTCCGCATTCCTGACCGTGTGGCAACGGAGAAATTCTGGTCCGCTGGTGTCTGGTTCATAGGAGGTGGTGAGTGCCCCAGCCATTGGGGGTGTAAGGTTCTGTTTAGATTTTTCTTATTGGTCCATTTTTTTATCAATATCCTAGTTATGGAGGGTTCTGATTTTTTGGAGACGGATGTCTCTGACTCAGATTTTACTTCTTGCGAAGAATATGAATTGTCCCCGGTGATACATGCCCATCAGTTATGTTCCGAATGCCGTTTTAGAGTGCTCCTCAGGATCGGGGAATCGGGTGCCTGCTGAGCCATCCGCCTCTGGGGATTCTATTTCTAATGAGGCGAGTTCCCTACCACCAACTCGTAGGGGTAGATTTATCAAAGCCATTCTCCTTTAATTCTGTCCAAAATAGCGCATACGAACTGATCGTCATATTCATCAAAGCACTCTACGCCTATAATTGCGCAAATCTGAAAGAAACTTCTTCGCACTCCGCTTGCATTCGCCTAGGTGCACAAGTGTGCCCCCAAGTGCAACAATATATATTAGTAATAGGCGTAATTTAACAGCCCGACCTACAAACAGGCCCAGTTTCTTATTTATCATTGCTTTGCGCCGATAGGGAACTGAAATTTCGGCTTCAATTGCGTGTTGTATATTTCGCCATACAGACTGAGGCGAACACCATTATAATACATGCTTTTACATATTGTGATGCAGTACTTTCTTCTTTTAACTAATTTTTCATAGGCTCAGTGACAAGAAGAGACTGTTATTGCCAGAAATTTGTGCTTCCAAAGGCGCATACGGGTACCAACAGTTATATACTGTGTGTGTGTGTATATGTGTATATATATATATATATATATATATATATATATATATATATATTGATATATATATATATATATATTGATATATTTATTTTTGTGATCTTACATTATCATATGTCATATGTCAAAAACAGCACAGAAACATTATATAATATAAATATAAGCTAAATAGTTACCTAAAAAACGCTTTTTTAATCATCAAAACATGGCGGCGTAAATATTTATAGGGATGTACTGTAATAAATAGGGAGTAAATGCTTTTTCCGACAGGCAAAATTTATCATTATTACTCCCTATCTCGCCTGCGCAAAGTTACGTCTATTTTTTTTATTTTTTATTAATTCAGGCACACGTGCGCTTCTCCGGAGGTGAGCTGGGGCGCAGTTACAAGCGAAGCACATACAGAGTTCGCCTAGCCTTTGATAAATCTAGCCCTTCTTACGCATGCAGGTAACCCAAATGCTGCTTATCCTTCTATGGAGAGTGGCCTGTTCCCACCGGAGATTACGACATGGTTCCGCATGGCCATATCTTTGGTGCTGGCGCATCTGCGCCTCTGTCAGGGTGCCAGGAATCAGACTGAGACAAGATGTGCAAAAATAATCACAGCTTTTATTAATAGCAAAAAATAATAAAAAGTCCACAAGTCAAATAACAAGCCAGGAATCAAAACCAGAACTGGTAGTCAGACGAGCCGAGTCAGGAGCCAAAGCGAATAGTCAGACAAGCCAGAATCAGGAACAAGGAGAACAGTAGAGTCAGGAACAAGCCAGGGATCAGGAACGAGGAGGGACGTCAGACAGCCTGGTAATACACAGGAGCTCTCACAAACAGGTCTGAGACAACGCAAGGGCAAAGCATACTGAACAGAGGCCCTTTAAATAATAAGTGATGACATCACAATTCTGAGACTGCATCCTGTCTCACACGGATGATATCACCAGTCTGGCCATAAAAGGAAGTGCAGGAAATGAGCAGCATCACACAGTATGCACCAGGGTCAGCAAGAGAGGTGAGTAAAATGGCTGCCAGCAGCACATGGCAAACAGATCAGGAAAAAAACCCTGACAGCCTCCCGGGAGTGTGTTTACGATATTGTCCGTGTTCCGTTAACCGGGGCTCGTTAGGCGTGGGATCGCCTGGTCCAGTTCAGCCCTCCGGGGGAGCGACTGTCCCTGAGCCTTCAGGGGGTCAACCGGTGTCTTCATTTGTCCCGGCGGAGATATGTTGAGCTTTTCGTTATAGACTGGCACGCCTTTGTGTTCTACTGAGGCACGTTTTGGCTTTGCTGGAGGATCCCACTCTTAATGGGTCTGGGAATTCTCAGTCTTCCTCTTCGAATGGCTTGCATTATTAGACATAAGGGAATGAGGTAATCTTCTTATAGTCTTTTGTTATTGAGTATCCTTTTCCAGTTCTGAGCTTGGAAGACTCAGATCCCTGTTGGGCTGGTCCTGCGTGTGTCCCCGTTCTTTCTGGGCGATAACCTACGGGTTACCTTATGTTTTACCTTATGTTTTATTTTAATCCAGTGAGGATGGATTTCTTTGGTTAAAGCTCATGTTGTTGCAATATTTCCTTCGGGAACTTTCTTCTCTGGAATTGATACTCGCAATTTTGTGGTCGCACTGTTTACTTCTACAAAAGTTTGTTAAAGAGTGAGGACGTGCTAGTCCTATGTTTGTCTGTTGTTATCCCTCCATCTTAGGGGGTGACTCTATGTGGCCTTGATAGTGCAGAGGCCCTTGGTTTCAGGCTGGTCCTGACTGGTTACAAATCCTTCTGTCTTTGAGGCCTAGTTCAGACATGTGGCGCCTTTTATACCTGGCTGTTCCGGTGAGGGCGCTGAGTGCTCTCACTATAATTTGTGTTGTTTTCCTTTATTTTACAAGTTTCAGCTAGCATTCTGAGAGGACTTGATGGTCCGTGGTTTGCCTAGGGGCATGGGGGATTGAGTTCAGTCCTCATTAGCCTTTCAAATCTAGTCGGCCGGGACTCCGTTGAAATCCACTGCAACATACTCGGTTGTTTTCTGTTCTTTGCGGGAACTAGAGTGTTCCTTCCCGTTGTGGGTCGGTGGTTTGGAGGATTTAGGTCTTTCATGCTGCCAATTTTTGGCGGCCTTGCCTTTTCAAGGTCTCTTTGGGAGTGTCCTTTTAGTACTTGTTCCTTTTTGACGTTCTCTTCCTTTGGGTTGAGACTTTCTGGACTCTGTGCATTTTTTTCTGGCGGCTTTGGTCGTTTAATTTAGGAAGTGAGGGCTGTGCTGCTTTTTCTACTTCCGGGAGTTCGTCGTCTCCATTTCCAAAGGTTTCTCCCAGGGTTCGGGATGCTCTGCATTCTTCTTCCTTGGGTGTGGTCCTCCAGAAAGGTAATCTGAGAGGATTATAGAGACTACCTACTTTGACACTCTCTCTCTTCGGGTGATGGCAGCACTTCAGGTGAATTAAGTGAAACGGGTATGGAGTTCTTTATGGCTTCTGTGTCTTTGCTCCTTTGTGGAAGTATACGGTAGTTTGTTCCCTTCCTCTAGTAAGGGGTGTGTTGTTTGGAGACTGACTGCTGGGCGAAGGTGTCTCCTGGAGGCTGTTGGCTCAGTCGAGTCTAGTCCCTGCGGTCTCTAGTTAGGCTTGTGGACTATCTGCGGGTCAGTGTCCTTGGGCCTTTTCCTTTTTTTCAAACTTTTTCTCGGCTTCGGATGAAGCAGGTTTTTGTTAGGTAGGGGTTTTCAACCCTGGTGCCCTCAGAATGGGCCGCCTCTTCTACCCTCCCGTCTTAGCATTCAGTGTCCTCTATAGCTTGGGTATTGGTTTCCCAAAAGTAATGAATGCAGCTGTGGACTCTTTCCATTTATGAAGAAAAACTTAAATTATGCTTACCTGATAATTTTCTTTTGTTCAGATGGAAAGAGTCCACAGCTCCCCACCCGTATTTTTTCTGTGGGGCATCTGTTATTTTTGTTCTTCTGGCACATTTTCACCCTTATATTTCTTCTACTGTTCCTTGTTCCTCAGCTGATTGACTGGGGGATGGGGGAATTGGGGAATTGGGGGAGGTATTTAAGCCTTTGGCTGGGGTGTCTTTGCCTCCTCCTGGTGGCCAGGTTCTGAATTCCCAAAGGTTATGAATGCAGCTTTGGACTCTTTCCATCTGAAGAAAATAAAATGATCAGGAAAGCATAATTTGTTTTTATTTGACCAAAATTGAAGCACAGAGACTGTGAAAGACACTAGTACATATGCATAGTATACACCAGTAATTAAAGGGACATTCCAGTCAAAATTTAAATGCACATAGATTAATTACATCTTTGAATAGAAACATATATTCAATAAGCATGTATTGGCAAAAATGCTTCTAGTAAAAGTTATCATTGTATTAAAGTTAACATTGTTCTCTGCACGTTCATGTGAAGCATAGCTAGATATTGTCACTGAACCCACATTTTAAATACTGCAGCTGCTCACCTCATCACTGGGGCTTGTATCATGTCAGTAATTAACAAATTTAATCATTACCAGATGGTACAAGCACCTTAGGCTGTCTGAGCAAGTACTGTGTATAAAATGCTTGTGCACGTTGCATATGTAAATACTCTTTTGAAACAGCTATAGCTTTTATTAGAAGCATTTTAGCTAATACATGTATATTAAAAAATTTCTTCTGTTCAATACTGAAATGCATCCATGTGGTTTCCAATTTTGGCTGGAATATCCCTTTAAGACAATGTAGTAAAAATATGCATGCAATATAAATGTTTTAAAAGCATTTTAGAGACATACCCCTTCAATATCGCATTGTAATGAGTTTGTTCTATTAGCTATTTGAGCTTAGTTGTAAATCTGTATAACTGCAAACTATTTCTATTTTATTATCAGAATGATGATTTTACACTAGTGAACTTAGGCAAATGTGGACAACATATGATTGTGTGATATTGATTTAAAAAAAATGCGTATTTGCACATAAAATCTACCAGGTACATTCTGATAGAGCTCCGTGGACTTGATGATAAAACGTACAGTATATTGTCAGAAAAAATAAATGATTTGATCTGTTTTCATTCACAAGACCTCTCTGTGAGCTACTTTACAGATGAATCTTTAAAACTTTCACTTATTTTGCAGTACACTAATAATATTATGTTTGTTTATAAAATGAATATAGGTTGAGCTGTTTGCAGGTTTTTTATTTAACCTCTATCCCCCTGTACGTCATGCTGTCGTTAAGCAGTTTACTAGCGTAGCTTTGACGACATCAGCAAGACTGGTACTATTGCCGTCTTATCTATGACCTATGTGAGCGGCCGCCGACATACAGGGTATGTTGTTAAGTGGTTAAAGGGACATGAAGCTCAGATTTACAATTCAGATAGAGCATTCAGTGTTAGACAACTTTCCAATTTACTACTATTAACATATTTGCTTCATTCTTTAGTTGAAGGAGCAGCAATGCACTACTGGGAGCTAGCTGCTTACATTATGTGAGCCAGTGACCAGAGGCATATTTGTGCAGATACCAATCACTGGCTAGCTCCCAGTAGTGTATGGTGTCTTCAACAAAAGGACACCAAAAGAATGAAGCAACTCTTTGGTTGTTCAAATGTATATTGCATATGTAGAACGAGTGTTCATGAATGTATACTTCTATTCCCAGAACTTCAGTCTTTGGGGCATCAGTTAGAAGAAGCTAAAACGGAAATGTTTAATATTAAGCAAATGAAGGACTTGTTTGAGCAGAAAGCAGCCCAGCTCGCAACTGAAGTTGTTGGTAAGTTATTTGTACAATAATTTGCACTATTATTGTTACTACCTATAGACAACTGTAACAAAGATCAGAAAGACCCCTGCACTATTATAGCTTAGCATAAGCTTACTGAGACACCAAAAACACTACACATTAGTCTGTCATATACTTACTATTTAAGACTCGTAGGGCTGCCTTACTATTTTGAAGAAATTGTTTAATGATATATTTGTTGGTTGTTCAACATGGAACTGTTAGAATTGGACTACTCCTTTTTTGTTTTAAACTAGACTTGAAGGCTGTGTATGATGAAGAAAAAAGTAAACTGGCTGCTACGGAAGAGAAAGTGAACAGTTTATTTCAGGAGCTTGATGTGAAGTCACGCTTGATTGAGGACTTGAAGACTGAACTGGTAACAAACCAACATTTATTTATATTTTTAAACATGCACTTTGTTAGTGTGTTCACCTCTGTTATGCCTTTTGATGTGCCAGTAAAATTTATTTTGTATAATGGAATCTTAATATACATAAAATAAATCTTCGTTTTATTAGTTTCAATAGTTAAATAGATGTGGTAACGGGCTGGGAATAAAATACATGTTGCGTATATAAGTGAACATCTTAATATATTAGATACTGCAGAAATGTAATTATCATATGATAGCTTTGAAGAAGGAGTATATTTCTTACTAAGTAGGCAACTAGTATGAGGCCTTTATGTATTGGTTAAACAGTCTGGGTTCTTATAACAAAAATGCTAGACATTCTTGGGTATTGGACTCGTAATTACAGTGTGCTAAGGTAACATTTAAATGAAGTTACTAAATGTGGTGTTTTTTTCTCAAGTTTAGAGAAACACAGAGAAAAGCAGCTGAAAGAGACAATCCCCCCATTACCTGGAGTTAAGACATCTTATAAACCCTTACAAACCACACCCCCACCATACCGGTTTCACTTAATCCACCTGGAGTGCTGCCATCTAGTGGTCATTAACAATAAGCAAAATAGCTTTATCTATATTGCAATGCACAGATTATAATCGAACAGAACTATAGATACAGCTATTTTGCTTATTGTTTTGTGCATGACCACTAGATGGCAGCACTTCAGGTGGATTAAGTGAAACGGGTATGGTTTGTAAGGGTTTTTAAAGATGTGTTAACGCCAGGTGTAACCATACATGACTATGGACTTATTCCAAAACGTCATTTGTTTTGTGGTCTGGCTGTGATTATTGTACAGATTGTACTGAATAAATCTGTTGAAGAGACTGGTGCTGCTGCTGCTGCTGCTCATTTTTGATGATTTTATGCTATATAGGGTATTGTGCAGTACCCCTTGAGCTGGCACACTGTGTGCTCCCAGGTGCTGGAACTCTCTTTGGAAATAATATTCATGTTGCCACATTTTTGCATTTATCTATCACATATGCAGCAAATCAAGCTCCTATCATTGTGGCACATTTCATTATGGCATCATTTCTCTAAGATAGTTAACGTTAGACCTATATCAGGCACATGGATGCATGAATCATTATCCCAGTGATACTCACTTTACCTGGAACTTTACTTGTTACAAACTTTATATCATTTCTCAGGATCAGTCCTCAAAGGTCACTAACCAGCCTGATTCTAAGGCTTTTCCTATCTGAGTACAGGGGAGTCAGTCCCAGTGAGTGAGCAGCTGACCAGCCCTGGCAAGGTATTAGGATCTGGCGTGTTAGGTAGAACTGAGAAACTCTGATTCCTATGTTAATATTTATCTGAGCTGCATCCAGGCAAAAAGTAATGATTAGGCAAGTGCTGGAGTACCCCTTGCCAATTGCAGAGGTAACCTCAGGGGTACATGCACCACAGGTTGAGAATCAAGGCTCTACTGTATACATACAATGCAAATTTAAATGCATAGCGCTTGTGTTATTTGTTTTATTTTAAAGGCAGGTGAGAAGTTTTTCTTTTATGATTCAGACAGAGAATACAATTTTTAAAAAAAGTTTCCAATTTACTTGTATGATCAAATTTGCTTTGTTCTCTTGTTATTCTTTGTTGAAGAGATCTAGATAGTTACATGACAGGAAATAGTGCTGCCGTCTAGTGCTCTTGCTAATGTATAACATTGGAGCAAAACTGCTGCCATATAGTACTGCAGACACGTGCACACTCCTGAACTTGCCTTACTGCTTTTCAACAAAGGATAACAAGAAAACAAAGAGCATTTGATTATAGAAGTAAATTGGAAAGTTGTTTAAAATTGTATGCTCTTTCTGAATCATGAAAGAAAAATATGGTGATTGTATGTCTCTTTAAGCTCAAAATATACCTAAGCCAAATAGAAACTTCTAAAGTATTCAATAGTCCTATTCATGTAATCTATTTTATATCAGTTGTTAGTGTTCATCTTGAGTTTATTAATCACGTCACTGCTCAAACTTGTGTTCTCACAATGCGCAGGCTATTAATTTGTAATGCATTGGGGTGCAAGGTCTTAAAGAAGCCAACAATAAAACCTCCTAAGGATTCAGATTTAATCTAAATGATAGAAGTCCTTTTCTAAGGCTCCATTTAATAACTTTTGTAACAATACTTGTTTATCAGTATGTAGTTGTAGCTATGCCTCACTATTACTAGAGTATCAGTTTTAGGTAGCTTTTCTTGCACAGCTTGCTAGTATAAACAGAACGTTGTATATTTTGAAATCTTCTAGCCTTATGTATAGTTATAGCCTTGCTGCCTCACAGCTACAACGACCCGGCATTGAGGATGTTGCTGTGCTTAAGAAAGAGCTAATCCAGGTCCAGACACTCATGGATAAAACAACCCTAGAACGTGAAAATGAATCGGAGAAGCTGAAAGATGAATGCAAGCAGCTGCAGATGCAAAACACCAACTGTGAGGTAAGTTCTATCTTGCTGGATAGAAACAATGCAATTTTCTATGTTTTTGTATTGATATAAAATGATTTACAATCTATGGGTCTGTTATAATGATTTGTTATAATGATGATCTTTTTACCTCTGTAATTACCTTGTATCTAAGCCTCTGCAGACTGCCCCCTTATCTCAGTGCTTTTTAAAACTTGTATTTCCTTCCTAAGATAGGGAGAGTCCACAGCTTAATTCCTTACTGTTGGGAAATACAACCACCAGGAGGAGGCAAAGACACCCTAGCCAAAGGCTTAAATATCCCTCCCACTTCCTCATTACCACAGTCATTCTTTGCATTTCGTCACGTTAGGAGGTGGCAGAGAAGTGTCAGAAGATTCGGAGATCCCTGAAAAAGGGTGTCTGCCCTTCGAGATGGGACAATTTTAAGTAGTCATGTCAACCTCTCATTGAGAGTATTGATGAAAGTTAGAGTCTGGAGATGCAGGGAAAGTTTTTCTGCGAAACCATCCCGACTACTGCTAACAGCTCCTAAGCAATCGGTGTTGACGAGTTTCACAGCCTGCTTTCTCTCACTCAAGTCCATATCAGGAGCGCTGCTATAAGACTGTCGCACTTGAGAGGCTATATTCTGTTCCACAGCATGGATCCTGGAGGTAAGATCGTTTCAATTTTTACACATAAAACGCTATAACAGGGTCACAGTGTGGCTCCTTTATACTTTGATAGGATACAGGGTTAATATCCTCTGAAGGGGGTTTATTGAACAGTTGGGGTTAATTAATCAGTTTATTTATTATTTACATGCTGCTTTGTGTGATTTTTTTTCCCGGGCTGATAGACTGTGTTTTTGGCTGGAACAAACAGGTTTCACTTTTAGGTTTCACTTTTAAATTTCACACTTGCTGTGCTTATAATAACAGGGGAAGTACTGTCTTGCACTCCATGTGCCCGGGTGTGGTCTATGTTAATTTCCTTAATTCCATCTGAGACTTGAACCTGAGGAGAGCATTTCCTCTGTTAATTGTCTGGGTTTAGGAGATGGTGAGTGCCCCAGCTATTGGGGGTATAAAGGTACAGTTTTCTATAATAAAAAACATTTTTATTTGTGTTCTTTTATGGGTATAACCTGAGCTATGGAGGACTCTGACATGTTAGAAGGTACTCCTTCTGTACAAAATCATACCTGTTTATATTGTGAGGAGGCCGTGGTTTTCCCGTCCACTCAATTATGTTCCACATGCCTTAACACCAAGCCTGCTAAGGCTCTTAGTCCCTCTGAGCCGTCTATATCTCAGGACTCGGCGTCCCGTGAGATTACTACCCTTGCTACATTATCCACTCCACATGCAGTTCCCTGTAACACATCTAATCCTCCATCCGGAGGGGGCCTTCTTTCTGCGGACTTTGCCGCGCAGTTACAAATGGCGGTGTCTGCGGCCCTCAGTGCATTACATCACTCTAACAAACGCAAGAGAAGGTTTAAACATAGCTCTCCTGACCCGGAGTCATCTAAATATTTATTGGATTTAGCTTTTATCTTCCAGTTATCCGATGCTGAGTTTACCTCTGTAGCTTCAGAGGGTGAACTTACCTGGTCGGATCCTTAGTGTCTAAGCCTCCTGCTGCGGAGGAACCGTCCTTTAGATTTAAAATTGAGCACTTGCGGTTTTTATTAAAGGAGGTTCTGTCTACGTTAGAGGTTCCAGAGGCAGCGCTGCTTGAAGAACCTATAATACCTAAATTAGACAGAGTTTACGAAGACAGGAAAGTTCCTTTGACTTTTCCTGTGCCGGTTAAGAGGGCGAACATTATTAAGAATGAATGGGAAAGAATTGGTTCTTCCTTTTCTCCCTTGTCTACTTTTAAAAAGTTGTTCCCTGTCCCGGACACTCAACTGGACTTGTGGGGCTCCATTCCTAAGGTGGATGGTGCTATCGCCATGCTTGCTAAACGTACTAGTATACCTCTTGAGGATAGTTCTTCGTTCAGAGTGCCTATGGATAAGAAAATGGAAACCTTTCTGAGAAAGATGTTTCAACATAAAGAATTTTTATTTCAACCGGCGGCTGCAATTGCCACTGTTGCCGGAGCGGCTACCTACTGGTGTGACTATTTGTCAAAACTCATTGAGGTGGAGTCTCCCCTCAAGGATATTAAAGACAGAATTAAAACTCTGAGAATTTAATTATTTTATCTGTGTTGCGAACATGCAAATTATTTGCCTAAATGCAAAGGCCTCTGGCTTTGCAGTCCTAGCCCTCCGGGCCCTCTGGTTGAAGCCTTGGTCTGCGGATATGACTTCTAAGTCCAGACTCCTTTCTCTTCCCTTCACTGGAAAGATTTTATTTGGTCCAGGCCTGGACTCCATTATTTCTACGGTTACAGGAGGCAAGGATGCCTTCCTACCGCAAGATAAGAAGAACAAGTCTAAAGGACGACAATCTTATAATTTTCGTTCTGACAAATCCCAACGACAACAATCCTCCTCCAAGCCTGAGGAACCCAAGAGTACTTGGAAGCTAGCTCAGTACTGGAATAAATCTAAGCAGAATAAGAAGTGTGCCAAAAACAAATCGGCATAAAGGGTCGGCCACCGATCGGATCGTGTAGGGGCAGACTGTCTCTTTTTTCAGACGCCTGGTTTAAGGACATTTGGGATCGGTTGGTCCAGGAGGTGGTATCTCAGGGATACAAGATCGACTTGAAATCTCATCCGCCAAAGGGCAGATTCCTTCTCTCAAATCTGTCTACCAGACCAGAAAAGAGAGATGCCTTTCTAGGGTGCGTTCGGGATCTATGCTCCTTAAGAGTTGTTGTTCTGGTGCCTATTGAAGAAAGAGGTTTGGGGTTTTATTCAAACCTTTTTGTGGTCTCAAAGAAGGACCTAAAGTGCTTAAACAAATTTCTCAGTGTCCCTTCCTTCAAGATGGAGACAATAAGGTCCATCCTTCCTTTGATTCAGGAAAACTAGTTTATGACCACTACAGATCTGAAGGACGTTTACCTTCATGTTCCAATCCACAGGGAACACTTTCAGTTCCTGAGGTTTGCATTCCTGGACCAGCACTTCCAGTTCACTGCCCTTCCGTTTGGCCTCGCTACTGCTCCAAGAATATTTACAAAGGTTCTGGGCCATTGCCAGAACTCAGTGTATTGCAGTAGCCCCATACTTGGATGATATTCTGGTGCAAGCACCATCCTTTCGTCTTGCGGAAGAATTTTTTGGAGTCCCTTCTCGGTCTTCTTCGATCACATGGAAGGAAGATAAACTTGGAAAAGAGTTCTCTTATCCCAAGTACCAGGGTGGAATCCCTGGGTACTATAATAGACTCCATATCCATGAGGATATTTCTAACAGACCAGAGATGTTGCAAGCTAACTTTAGCATGTTTTGCCCTCTGGACTTCCTTGAGTCCCTCTGTGGCTCAGTGTGTGGAGGTGATTGGTCTCATGGTGTCTTGCATGGACATCATTCCTTTTGCCAGGATCTGTCTCAGACATTTACAACTGTGCATGCTCTCTTGGTGGCTCGGTCCAGATCATCTGTCCCAAGGGACATGCTTCTTAAGTCCATCCTGGGAGATTGTGACTATGGACGCAAGCCTTTCCGGATGGGGAGCTGTTTGGGGTGCCAGGAAGGCACAGGGGTTGTTGACTCAGGAGGCGTCCTCCCTCCCGATTAATAATTTGCAACTACGGGAAATCTTCAAGGCCTTGAAGGCTTGGCCGCTTCTGGGTTCGTCCCAGTTAATCAGATTCCAATCAAACAATATAACCTCGCTGGCTTACATCAACCATCAGGGGGGAACGAGATGTTCCTTGGCGATGAAGGAAGTATCTCAGATTCTGGAGTGGGTGGAGGCCCACAGCTGTTTGTGTCCCACATTCCGGGTGTAGACAACTGGGAGGCAGATTTTCTCAGCAGGCAATCCTTCCATCCAGGGGAATGGTCTCTCCATCCCGAGGTGTTTGCACAGATATTCAGCAAGTGGGGGACGCCGGAGATATATCTCATGGCGTCCCCTCACAATACCAAGCTACCCAGGTGCGGGTCGAGGGATCCCCAAGCGGATCTAATAGATGCACTAGCAGTGCCCTGTAGGTTCAAACTCGTATATCTTTTTCCTTCATTACCGCTTCTTCCTCGAGTGGTGGCCCACATCAAGCAGGAGCGGGTATCAGTAATCCTGATTGCTCCATCGTGGCCGCAAAGGATGTGGTTCGGAGATATAGTGGGGATGTCCTCATCTCCTCCATGGAAGTTACCTTGTCGCAGAGACCTGCTGATACAAGGTCCATTTGTCCATCAAAATCTAGATTCTCTGAGGCTGACTGCGTGGAGATTGTACGCTTAGTCTTGGCCAAGAGAGATTTCTCTGATAGTGTTATTGATACTTTTATTCAAGCTCGTAAACCAGTTACTCGGCGTATCCACCACAAAGTGTGGAAGACCTACTTATTCTGGTGTGAAGAGCGTGTTTTTTCCTGGCACACAGTTAAGGTTGCCAGGATCTTATCTTTTCTCCAGTATAGGCTGGAGATGGGCCTTTCTGCTAGTTCCCTGAGGGGACAGATTTCGGCCCTGTCGGTTTTATTGCGCAAGAGACTGGCTGAGCTTTCTGACGTGCAGTCCTTTGTTAAGGCTCTGATAAGGATCAGACCTGTGTTTAGATCTGGGGCTCCTCCTTGGAGCCTAAATCTTGTTCTTCAGGTTTTGCAACAGGTTCCGTTTAAGCCTCTGCATTCCATTGACATTAAATTATCTTGGAAGGTTCTCTTTTTATTGGCTACTGCCTCTGCGTGCAGAGTATCTAAGATCTCTGCTTTGCAATGTGAGCCCCCTTATATGATTTTTCATGTACATAAATCAGTTTTATGTACTAAATTAGGTTTTCTTCCTAAGGTTGTGTCAGATCGCAACATCAATCGGGAGATTGTGGTTCCTTCCTTGTGTCCTAATCCTCCTCCATCGAAGGAACGCTTACTTCACAATTTGGATGTGGTTCGCACCTTGAAGTTCTATCTTCAGGCTACTAAGGAGTTTAGACAATCTTCCTCTTTGTTTGTTGTCTATTCGGGGAAGCGTAAGGGGCAGAAGGCTACTTAGACTTCCCTATCATTTTGGTTACGGAGTGTCATCCGCTTAGATTTTGGTACATCGTCCTCCTGAGAGGAAATTGGCTCATTCCACTAGAGCAGTGGCTTCCTCTTGGGCCTTTAAGAATGAGGCCTCTATGGATCAGATTAGTAAGGCGGCTACCTGGTCCTTCTTACATACTTTTTTCAAAATTTTACAAGATTGATGTTTTTGCTTCGCCTGAAGCAGCTTTAGGGAGAAAAGTTTTGTGGGCTGTAGTGCCCTCAGAATCGGGTCCGCCTCTTCCTTTTTGTTCCCTCCCGTTATTCATTCAGTGTCCTCTGGAGCTTGGGTTTAGTTTTCCCAACAGTAAGGAATGACGCCGTGGACTCTCCCTATCTTAGGAAGGAAAACATAATTTATGCTTACCAGATTAATTCCTTTCCTTACGGATAGGGAGAGTCCACGGCCCCGCACGTTTTTTCTTGTCTATGGGCGGTCCCCTATTTATTTTATTCTTCTGGCACCATTTATATCCTAATGTTTCTCCAACTTTTCCTTGTTCCCTCGGCAGAATGACTGGGGTAATGAGGAAGTGGGGTGGATATTTAGCCTTTGGGTGGAGTGTCTTTGCCTCCACCTGGTGGCCAGGTGTTGTATTTCCCAACAGTAAGGAATGAAGCCGTTGACTAGACGTACATAATGTTATCTATATGACACATATAAACTAGCAGTGTCTAGCTTTGAAAAGCTAATACAATGCACTGAGATAAGAGGCAGTCTGCAGAGGCTTAGAAACAGGCAAAGGTTATGAGGTTATAAAGTATATTAATATAACAATGTTGGTTGTGCAAAGCTGGGGAATAGGTAGTAAAGGTGTTATCTATCTTTTTAAATAATGAAAATAAAATCAAGTAGACTGTCCCTTTAAATAAACACCTCATTTTGGCTTTGTAATTGTAATACATTTTAACAATCTATATTATGTTAGACAGTTATTAAAACTACACCTGTTTTAAAGGGAAAATATAAACTTTCATTATTTATTGCCCCCTTTTTCTGACAATTGTGGGTTTTTTCAGCCCTAAATACTAAAAGAGCACATAGCAGACTTCATAAGTCTAACCTTGCCACATATTTCTCCCTAATTTGCAGTTTATTTTGTGCAGAAGCCAAACAATGGAGATTTTAACACAATGAAAGTGGCAAGCCCTGTCATCTCCAGATTGACTCCTCAAAATAAGGAAAGTGGTGGGTGGAGTTTGACAATTTAAAACCAGTTGCAGCAAATAAGATGTTAATATATTCTAATATAGTTCAGACTCTGCTGATATGTTCATTGCTTGGAAGACTGAAGAAAAATGTTGTAATTACAGGCTGTTTAATGTCCCTTTAAACTTACTGCTTCCCCGAGGAAGAACTGGAGAAAAAGCTGCATAATGCACCGCATAGTCATCTGAAGTGCCCTGAATCCACAGATATAATAAAACATGTGGTAGCACTAATTGGGGTATTAAGTTAACCCATTAAGGACCGGCATTTTAGACTAAGAGTTCCCCAAAAGACCAGAGCTTTTTTTAAATTTTTGCCATCACTAAATTTTTTTATTTTTTTTATTTACCTATCAAAACTATATATAATATTTATCCTGTTAAGTGTAGTCAGTCCACGGGTCATCCATTACTTATGGGATTATATCTCCTCCCTAACAGGAAGTGCAAGAGGATCACCCAAGCAGAGCTGCTATATAGCTCCTCCCCTCTACGTCATACCCAGTCATTCTCTTGCACCTAACTAATAGATAGGACGTGTGAGAGGACTGTGGTTGTTAAACTTAGTTTTTATTTCTCCAACATAGGTGTGTCCGGTCCACGGCGTCATCCTTACTTGTGGGATATTCTCCTCCCCAACAGGAAATGGCAAAGAGCCCAGCAAAGCTGGTCACATGATCCCTCCTAGGCTCCGCCTTCCCCAGTCATTCTCTTTGCCGTTGTACAGGCAACATCTCCACGGAGATGGCTTAGAGTTTTTTGGTGTTTAACTGTAGTTTTTATTATTCAATCAAGAGTTTGTTATTTTAAAATAGTGCTGGTATGTACTATTTACTCTGAAACAGAAAAGAGATGAAGATTTCTGTTTGTAAGAGGAAAATGATTTTAGCAACCGTTACTAAAATCGATGGCTGTTTCCACACAGGACTGTTGAGAGGAATTAACTTCAGTTGGGGGAAACAGGGAGCAGACTTTTGCTGCTTGAGGTATGACACATTTCTAACAAGACGATGTAATGCTGGAAGCTGTCATTTTCCCTATGGGATCCGGTAAGCCATTTTTATTACATAAAGAGAAAAAAGGGCTTCACAAGGGCTTTTAAGACTGTAGACATTTTCTGGGCTAAAACGATTTATATATAAGCATATTTTATACTCCATAGCCTTGAGGAATTATTTTAATCTTGGGAACTATGTAAAATAACCGGCAGGCACTGTATTGGACACCTTATTCTCTAGGGGCTTTCCCTAATCATAGGCAGAGTCTCATTTTCGCGCCTCTATTGCGCACTTGTTTTTGGGAAGCATGACATGCAGATGCATGTGTGAGGAGCTCTGATACATAGAAAAGACTTTCTGAAGGCGTCATTTGGTATCGTATTCCCCTTTGGGCTTGGTTGGGTCTCAGCAAAGCAGATACCAGGGACTGTAAAGGGGTTAAATATAAAAACGGCTCCGGTTCCGTTATTTTAAGGGTTAAAGCTTCCAAATTTGGTGTGCAATACTTTTAAGGCTTTAAGACACTGTGGTGAAATTTTGGTGAATTTTGAACAATTCCTTCATACTTTTTCACATATGCAGTAATAAAGTGTGTTCAGTTTAAAATTTAAAGTGACAGTAACGGTTTTATTTTAAAACGTTTTTTGTACTTTGTTATCAAGTTTATGCCTGTTTAACATGTCTGAACTACCAGATAGACTGTGTTCTGTATGTGGGGAAGCCAAGGTTCCTTCTCATTTAAATAGATGTGATTTATGTGACACAAAATTTAGAGAAAATGATTCCTCAAGTGAGGGGAGTAAGCATGGTACTGCATTATCCCCTCCTTCGTCTACACCAGTCTTGCCCACACAGGAGGCCCCTAGTACATCTAGTGCGCCAATACTCCTTACTATGCAACAATTGACGGCTGTAATGGATAATTCTATCAAAAACATTTTAGCCAAAATGCCCACTTATCAGCGAAAGCGCGACTGCTCTGTTTTAGAAAATACTGAAGAGCATGAGGACGCTGATGATATTGGTTCTGAAGTGCCCCTACACCAGTCTGAGGGGGCCAGGGAGGTTTTGTCTGAGGGAGAAATTTCAGATTCAGGGAAAATTTCTCAACAAGCTGAACCTGATGTGATTACATTTAAATTTAAATTGGAACATCTCCGCGCTCTGCTTAAGGAGGTGTTATCTACTCTGGATGATTGTGAGAATTTGGTCATTCCAGAGAAATTATGTAAAATGGACAAGTTCCCAGAGGTCCCGGGGCCCCCCGAAGCTTTTCCTATACCCAAGCGGGTGGCGGACATTGTAAATAAAGAATGGGAAAGGCCCGGTATACCTTTCGTCCCTCCCCCCATATTTAAGAAATTGTTTCCTATGGTCGACCCCAGAAAGGACTTATGGCAGACAGTCCCCAAGGTCGAGGGGGCGGTTTCTACTCTAAACAAACGCACCACTATACCCATAGAAGATAGTTGTGCTTTCAAAGATCCTATGGATAAAAAATTAGAGGGTTTGCTTAAAAAGATGTTTGTTCAGCAAGGTTACCTTCTACAGCCAATTTCATGCATTGTTCCTGTCACTACAGCAGCGTGTTTCTGGTTCGATGAACTAGAAAAGGCGCTCAATAATAACTCTTCTTCTTATGAGGAGATTATGGACAGAATTCATGCTCTCAAATTGGCTAATTCTTTCACCCTAGACGCCACTTTGCAATTGGCTAGGTTAGCGGCGAAAAATTCTGGCTTTGCTATTGTGGCGCGCAGAGCGCTTTGGCTAAAATCTTGGTCAGCGGATGCGTCTTCCAAGAACAAATTGCTTAACATTCCTTTCAAGGGGAAAACGCTGTTTGGCCCTGACTTGAAAGAGATTATCTCTGATATCACTGGGGGCAAGGGCCACGCCCTTCCTCAGGATAGGTCTTTCAAAGCCAAAAATAAACCTAATTTTCGTCCCTTTCGCAGAAACGGACCAGCCCCAAGTGCTACGTCCTCTAAGCAAGAGGGTAATACTTCTCAAACCAAGCCAGCCTGGAGGCCAATGCAAGGCTGGAACAAAGGAAAGCAGGCCAAGAAACCTGCCACTGCTACCAAGACAGCATGAGATGTTGGCCCCCGATCCGGGACCGGATCTGGTGGGGGGCAGACTCTCTCTCTTCGCTCAGGCTTGGGCAAGAGATGTTCTGGATCCTTGGGCACTAGAAATAGTCTCCCAAGGTTATCTTCTGGAATTCAAGGGGCTTCCCCCAAGGAGGAGGTTCCACAGGTCTCAATTGTCTTCAGACCTGTTAAAAATGGGAGTGATTCATCCTGTTCCATTAGGAGAACAAGGGATGGGGTTCTACTCCAATCTGTTCGTAGTTCCCAAAAAAGAGGGAACATTCAGACCAATCTTAGATCTCAAGATCCTAAACAAGTTTCTCAAGGTTCCATCGTTCAAAATGGAAACCATTCGAACAATTCTTCCTTCCATCCAGGAAGGTCAATTCATGACCACGGTGGATTTAAAGGATGCGTATATACATATTCCTATCCACAAGGAACATCATCGGTTCCTAAGGTTCGCATTCCTGGACAAGCATTACCAGTTTGTGGCACTTCCGTTCGGATTAGCCACTGCTCCAAGAATTTTCACAAAGGTACTAGGGTCCCTTCTAGCGGTGCTAAGACCAAGGGGCATTGCAGTAGTACCTTACTTGGATGACATTCTGATTCAAGCGTCGTCCCTTCCACAAGCAAAGGCTCACACGGACATTGTCCTGGCCTTTCTCAGATCTCACGGGTGGAAAGTGAACGTAGAAAAAAGTTCGCTATCTCCGTCAACAAGGGTTCCCTTCTTGGGAACAATAATAGACTCCTTAGAAATGAGGATTTTTCTGACAGAGGCCAGAAAATCAAAACTTCTAAACTCTTGTCAAATACTTCATTCTGTTCCTCTTCCTTCCATAGCGCAGTGCATGGAAGTAATAGGTTTGATGGTAGCGGCAATGGACATAGTTCCTTTTGCGCGAATTCATCTAAGACCATTACAACTGTGCATGCTCAGTCAGTGGAATGGGGACTATACAGACTTGTCTCCGACGATACAAGTAGATCAGAGGACCAGAGATTCACTCCGTTGGTGGCTGTCCCTGGACAACCTGTCACAGGGGATGAGCTTCCGCAGACCAGAGTGGGTCATTGTCACGACCGACGCCAGTCTGGTGGGCTGGGGCGCGGTCTGGGGACCCCTGAAAGCTCAGGGTCTTTGGTCTCGGGAAGAATCTCTTCTCCCGATAAATATTCTGGAACTGAGAGCGATATTCAATGCTCTCAAGGCTTGGCCTCAGCTAGCAAAGGCCAAGTTCATACGGTTTCAATCAGACAACATGACGACTGTGGCGTACATCAACCATCAGGGGGGAACAAGGAGTTCCCTGGCGATGGAAGAAGTGACCAAAATCATTCAATGGGCGGAGACTCACTCCTGCCACTTGTCTGCAATCCACATCCCAGGAGTGGAAAATTGGGAAGCGGATTTTCTGAGTCGTCAGATATTTCATCCGGGGGAGTGGGAACTCCATCCGGAAATCTTTGCCCAAATTACTCAATTGTGGGGCATTCCAGACATGGATCTGATGGCCTCTCGTCAGAACTTCAAGGTTCCTTGCTACGGGTCCAGATCCAGGGATCCCAAGGCGACTCTAGTAGATGCACTAGTAGCACCTTGGACCTTCAAACTAGCTTATGTATTCCCGCCGTTTCCTCTCATCCCCAGGCTGGTAGCCAGGATCAATCAGGAGAGGGCATCGGTGATCTTGATAGCTCCTGCGTGGCCACGCAGGACTTGGTATGCAGACCTGGTGAATATGTCATCGGCTCCACCATGGAAGCTACCTTTGAGACGAGACCTTCTTGTTCAGGGTCCGTTCGAACATCCGAATCTGGTCTCACTCCAACTAACTGCTTGGAGATTGAACGCTTGATCTTATCAAAGCGAGGGTTCTCAGATTCTGTCATTGATACTCTTGTTCAGGCCAGAAAGCCTGTAACTAGAAAAATCTACCACAAAATATGGAAAAAATATATCTGTTGGTGTGAATCTAAAGGATTCCCTTGGGACAAGGTAAAAATTCCTAAGATTCTATCCTTTCTTCAAGAAGGTTTGGAGAAAGGATTATCTGCAAGTTCTTTGAATTGACAGATTTCTGCTTTGTCTGTGTTACTTCACAAAAAGCTGGCAGCTGTGCCAGATGTTCAAGCCTTTGTTCAGGCTCTGGTTAGAATCAAGCCTGTTTACAAACATTTGACTCCTCCTTGGAGTCTCAATTTAGTTCTTTCAGTTCTTCAGGGGGTTCCGTTTGAACCCTTACATTCCGTTGATATTAAGTTATTATCTTGGAAAGTTTTGTTTTTGGTTGCAATTTCTTCTGCTAGAAGAGTTTCAGAATTATCTGCTCTGCAGTGTTCTCCTCCTTATCTGGTGTTCCATGCAGATAAGGTGGTTTTACGTACTAAACCTGGTTTTCTAACAAAAACATTAACCAGGAGATAGTCGTGCCTTCTTTGTGTCCGAATCCAGTTTCAAAGAAGGAACGTTTGTTGCACAATTTGGATGTAGTTCGTGCTCTAAAATTCTATTTAGATGCTACAAAGGATTTTAGACAAACATCTTCTTTGTTTGTTGTTTATTCTGGTAAAAGGAGAGGTCAAAAAGCAACTTCTACCTCTCTCTCTTTTTGGATTAAAAGCATCATCAGATTGGCTTACGAGACTGCCGGACGGCAGCCTCCTGAAAGAATCACAGCTCATTCTACTAGGGCTGTGGCTTCCACATGGGCCTTCAAGAACAAGGCTTCTGTTGATCAGATATGTAAGGCAGCGACTTGGTCTTCACTGCACACTTTTACTAAATTTTACAAATTTGATACTTTTGCTTCTTCTGAGGCTATTTTTGGGAGAAAGGTTTTGCAAGCCGTGGTGCCTTCCATCTAGGTGACCTGATTTGCTCCCTCCCTTCATCCGTGTCCTAAAGCTTTGGTATTGGTTCCCACAAGTAAGGATGACGCCGTGGACCGGACACACCTATGTTGGAGAAAACAGAATTTATGTTTACCTGATAAATTACTTTCTCCAACGGTGTGTCCGGTCCACGGCCCGCCCTGGTTTTTTAATCAGGTCTGATAATTTATTTTCTTTAACTACAGTCACCACGGTATCATATGATTTCTCCTATGCAAATATTCCTCCTTTACGTCGGTCGAATGACTGGGGAAGGCGGAGCCTAGGAGGGATCATGTGACCAGCTTTGCTGGGCTCTTTGCCATTTCCTGTTGGGGAGGAGAATATCCCACAAGTAAGGATGACGCCGTGGACCGGACACACCGTTGGAGAAAGTAATTTATCAGGTAAACATAAATTCTGTTTTCTTCAATCAAAAGTTTGTTATTTTAAACAGCACCGGAGTGTGTTGTTTTTTCTCAGGCAGCATTAGAAGAAGAATCTACCTGAGTTTGTGTATGATCTTAGCGGTCGTAACTAAGATCCATTTGCTGTTTTCGGCCATTCTGAGGAGTGAGGTAACTTCAGAACAGGGGACAGCAGGCAGGGTTCACCTGCAAGGAGGTATGTTGCAGTATATTATTTTCTAAGGAATGGAATTGACTGAGAAAATACTGCTAATACCGATGTAATGTAAGTGCAGCCTTAAATGCAGTAGTAGCGACTGGTATCAGGCTGATATGTATGTATGTTTACACTGAGGTATTTCTGGGGAATGGAACTTCACTAAGAAAATACTGTATACATTTAAGTTATATTTGAGCCTCCACTGCAGTGAAAGCGACTAGCAGCAGGCTTATTAATAACATTTCATAATTTTATTTTTAAAACGTTTTACTGGCATGTTAATCGTTTTTTTCTGAGGTACTTGGTGATAAAACTTTATGGGCATGATTTTTCGTTTGTTTATGAATAAAATCAGTTTACTGAGCTTCCCCACTGTTGTATTATGAGTGGGAGGGGCCTATTTTAGCGCTTTATTGCGCAGTAAAAATTCAGTCACAGTCTTCCTATTTCTTCCTCCATGATCCAGGACGTCTCTACAGAGCCCAGGGGTCTCCAAAACTAGTTTTGAGGGAGGTAATCACTCACAGCAGACCTGTGAGAGTGTGTTTTGACTGTGATAAAAACGTTTATATTAAATTGTTATCCGTTTTTGGGTACTAAGGGGTTAATCATCCATTTGCTGGTGGGTGCAATCCTTTGCTAACTTAATGCATTTACTGTGAAAATTTGGTTGCTATAACTAATTTGGTTCATTGTTATTTCAACTGTGACAGTTTTTTTGTGCTTCTTAAAGGCACAGTAACGTTTTTTATATTGCTTGTAAATTTATTTGAAAAGTATTTTCCAAGCTTGCTAGTCTCATTGCTAGTTTGTTTAAACATGTCTGACACAGATGAATCTCTTTGTTCAATATGTTTAAAGGCCAATGTGGAGCCCAATAGAAATTTGTGTACTAATTGCATTGATGCTACTTTAAATAAAAGCCAATCTGTACATGTAAAGAAAATGTCACCAGACAACGAGGGGGAAGTTATGCCTACTAACTCTCCTCACGTGTCAGTACCTTCGCCTCCCGCTCAGGAGGTGCGTGATATTGTGGCGCCAAGTACATCAGGGCGGCCCTTACAAATCACTTTGCAAGACATGGCTAATGTTATGACTGAAGTACTATCTAAATTGCCAGAATTTAGGGGTAAACGCGATCACTCTGGGGTAAGAACAGAGTGCGCTGATAATAATAGAGCCATGTCTGATACTGCGTCACAATTTGCAGAACATGAGGACGGAGAGCTTCATTCTGTGGGTGACGGATCTGATCCAAGTAAACTGGACTCAGACATTTCAAATTTTAAATTTAAGCTTGAGAACCTCCGTGTATTACTAGGGGAGGTTTTAGCGGCTCTGAATGATTGTAACACGGTTGCAATTCCAGAGAAATTATGTAGGCTGGATAGATACTATGCGGTACCGGTGTGTACTGATGTTTTTCCTATACCTAAGAGGCTTACAGAAATTATTAACAAGGAGTGGGATAGACCCGGTGTGCCTTTTTCACCCCCTCCTATATTTAGAAAAATGTTTCCAATAGACGCCACCACACGGGACTTATGGCAGACGGTCCCTAAGGTGGAGGGAGCAGTTTCTACTCTGGCTAAGCGCACCACTATCCCGGTGGAGGATAGCTGTGCTTTTTCAGATCCAATGGATAAAAAGTTAGAGGGTTACCTTAAGAAAATGTTTGTTCAACAAGGTTTTATATTACAACCCCTTGCATGCATTGCGCCTGTCACGCCTGCGGCGGCATTCTGGTTTGAGTCTCTGGAAGAGACCATTAGCTCAGCTCCATTGGATGAGATTATAGACAAGCTTAAAGTCCTTAAGCTAGCTAATTCATTTATTTCTGATGCCGTAGTACACTTAACTAAGCTTACGGCTAAGAACTCCGGATTCGCCATTCAAGCGCGTAGAGCGCTGTGGCTTAAATCCTGGTCAGCCGATGTGACTTCTAAATCTAAATTGCTTAACATACCTTTCAAAGGGCAGACATTATTCGGGCCCGGTTTGAAAGAAATTATCGCTGACATTACTGGAGGTAAGGGCCATGCCCTGCCTCAAGACAGGGCCAAACCAAGGACTAAACAGTCTAATTTTCGTGCCTTTCGTAACTTCAAGGCAGGAGCAGCATCAACTTCCTCCGCTCCAAAACAGGAAGGAACTGTTGCTCGCTACAGACAGGGCTGGAAACCTAACCAGTCCTGGAACAAGGGCAAGCAGGCCAGAAAGCCTGCTGCTGCCCCTAAGACAGCATGAAGTGAGGGCCCCCGATCCGGAAACGGATCTAGTGGGGGGCAGACTTTCTCTCTTCGCCCAGGCTTGGGCAAGAGATGTCCAGGATCCCTGGGCGTTAGAGATCATATCTCAGGGATATCTTCTGGACTTCAAAGCTTCTCCTCCAAAAGGGAGATTTCATCTTTCAAGGTTGTCAGCAAACCAGATAAAGAAAGAGGCGTTTCTACGCTGTGTACAAGACCTTTTACTAATGGGAGTGATCCACCCAGTTCCGCGGTCGGAACACGGACAAGGGTTTTACTCAAATCTGTTTGTGGTTCCCAAAAAAGAGGGAACCTTCAGACCAATCTTGGACTTAAAGATCCTAAACAAATTCCTAAGAGTTCCATCGTTCAAAATGGAAACTATTCGGACAATCTTACCTATGATCCAAAGGGGTCAGTACATGACCACAGTGGATTTAAAGGATGCCTACCTTCACATACCGATTCACATGGATCATTACCAGTATCTAAGGTTTGCCTTCCTAAACAGGCATTACCAGTTTGTAGCTCTTCCCTTCGGGTTAGTTACGGCTCCAAGAATCTTTACAAAGGTTCTGGGTTCTCTTCTGGCGGTACTAAGACCGCGAGGAATAGCGGTAGCTCCGTACCTAGACGACATTCTGATACAAGCGTCAAGTTTCCAAACTGCCAAGTCTCATACAGAGTTAGTTCTGGCATTTCTAAGGTCGCATGGGTGGAAGGTAAACGTAGAAAAGAGTTCTCTATTGCCACTCACAAGAGTTCACTTCTTGGGGACTCTTATAGATTCTGTAGAAATGAAAATTTACCTGACAGAGGACAGGTTATCAAAACTTCTAAATGCTTGCCGTGTCCTTCATTCCATTCAACACCCGTCAGTGGCTCAATGCATGGAGGTAATCGGCTTAATGGTAGCGGCAATGGACATAGTACCTTTTGCACGCCTGCATCTCAGACCGCTGCAATTGTGCATGCTAAGTCAGTGGAATGGGGATTACTCAGATTTGTCCCCTATGCTAAATCTGGATCAAGAGACCAGAGATTCTCTTCTATGGTGGCTTTCTCGGCCACATCTGTCCAGGGGGATGCCCTTCAGCAGGCCAGATTGGACGATTGTAACAACAGACGCCAGCCTGCTAGGTTGGGGCGCTGTCTGGAATTCCCTGAAGGCTCAGGGATCATGGACTCAGGAGGAGAGACTCCTTCCAATAAACATTCTGGAATTAAGAGCAGTTTTCAATGCCCTTCTGGCTTGGCCTCAGTTAGCAACTCTGAGGTTCATCAGGTTTCAGTCGGACAACATCACGACTGTGGCTTACATCAACCATCAGGGAGGGACAAGGAGTTCCCTAGCGATGATGGAAGTCTCAAAGATAATTCGCTGGGCAGAGTCTCACTCTTGCCACCTGTCAGCGATCCACATCCCAGGCGTGGAGAACTGGGAGGCGGATTTCCTAAGTCGCCAGACTTTTCATCCGGGGGAGTGGGAACTTCATCCGGAGGTGTTTGCCCAACTGCTTCAGCATTGGGGCAAACCAGATCTGGATCTCATGGCGTCTCGCCAGAACGCCAAGCTTCCTTGTTACGGATCCAGGTCCAGGGACCCGGGAGCGGTACTGATAGATGCTCTGACAGCACCTTGGGTTTTCAACATGGCTTATGTGTTTCCACCCTTCCCGATGCTTCCTCGATTGATTGCCAGGATCAAACAGGAGAGAGCATCGATAATTCTAATAGCGCCTGCGTGGCCACGCAGGACCTGGTATGCAGATCTAGTGGACATGTCGTCCTGTCCACCTTGGTCTCTACCTCTGAGACAGGACCTTCTGATTCAGGGTCCTTTCAAACATCCAAATCTAATTTCTCTGAGGCTGACTGCATGGAGATTGAACGCTTGATTCTATCAAAGCGGGGATTCTCGGAGTCAGTGATTGATACCTTAATACAGGCTAGGAAACCTGTTACCAGGAAAATTTACCATAAAATATGGCGTAAATACTTACATTGGTGCGAATCCAAGAGTTACTCATGGAGTAAGGTTAGGATTCCTAGGATATTGTCTTTTCTACAAGAAGGTTTAGAAAAGGGTTTATCTGCTAGTTCGTTAAAGGGACAGATCTCAGCTCTGTCTATCCTTTTACACAAACGTCTGTCAGAAGTTCCAGACGTTCAGGCTTTTTGTCAGGCTATGGCCAGAATTAAGCCTGTGTTTAAGACTGTTGCTCCGCCGTGGAGTTTAAACCTAGTTCTTAACGTTCTGCAAGGTGTTCCGTTTGAACCCCTTCATTCCATTGATATCAAGCTGTTATCTTGGAAAGTTCTGTTTTTAATGGCTATTTCCTCGGCTCGAAGAGTTTCTGAGTTATCGGCCTTACATTGTGATTCTCCTTATTTGAATTTTCATTCAGACAAGGTAGTTCTGCGTACTAAACCTGGGTTCTTACCTAAGGTAGTCACTAACAGGAATATCAATCAAGAGATTGTTGTTCCATCATTGTGCCCTAACCCTTCTTCAAAGAAGGAACGACTTCTGCACAATCTGGACGTCGTCCGTGCCCTGAAATTTTATTTGCAGGCAACTAAAGATTTTCGCCAAACTTCTTCCCTGTTTGTTGTTTATTCTGGACAGAGGAGAGGTCAAAAAGCTTCGGCTACCTCTCTCTCTTTCTGGCTTCGTAGCATAATACGTTTAGCCTATGAGACTGCTGGACAGCAGCCTCCTGAAAGGATTACAGCTCATTCTACTAGAGCTGTGGCTTCCACTTGGGCCTTTAAGAATGAGGCCTCTGTTGAACAGATTTGCAAGGCTGCAACTTGGTCTTCACTTCACACTTTTTCGAAATTTTACAAATTTGACACTTTTGCTTCTTCGAGGCTGTTTTTGGGAGAAAGGTTCTACAGGCAGTGGTTCCTTTTGTGTAAAGATCCTGCCTGTCCCTCCCGTCATCTGTGTACTTTTAGCTTTGGTATTGGTATCCCATAAGTAATGGATGACCCGTGGACTGACTACACTTAACAGGAGAAAACATAATTTATGCTTACCTGATAAATTCCTTTCTCCTGTAGTGTAGTCAGTCCACGGCCCGCCCTGTTTTTACGGCAGGTCTAAATTTTAAATTAAACTCCAGTCACCACTGCACCCTATAGTTTCTCCTTTCTCGTTTGGTTTCGGTCGAATGACTGGGTATGACGTAGAGGGGAGGAGCTATATAGCAGCTCTGCTTGGGTGATCCTCTTGCACTTGCTGTTAGGGAGGAGATATAATCCCATAAGTAATGGATGACCCGTGGACTGACTACACTACAGGAGAAAGGAATTTATCAGGTAAGCATAAATTATGTTTTTTTTAGAAGACAACCCATAGTATTGATCTAAGCCCATTTTGGTATATTTCATGCCAGCATTTCACTACCAAATGCTATCAAATAATAAAAAAAGGTAAAAAAAAGTTAACGTTTTCACAAACTTTATGTTTCTCACTGAAATTATTTACAAACAGCTTGTGCAGTCATGGCACAAATGAATGTAAAAGTTTCTATGGGATCCCCTTTGTTTAGAAATAGCAGACATATATGGCTTTGCTATTGCTTTTTGGTAATTAGAAGGCTGCTAATTGCAGCTGCGTAGCACACTTTTATCGTTCCCAGCAGTGAAGGGGTTAATTAGGTAGCTTGTAAGGTTAATTTTAGCTTTAGCGTAGAGGTTAGCCTCCCACCTGACACTTCCCACCGACTGATCCCTCCCTGATCCCTCTCAAACAGCTCTCACCCCCCACACTTGTCACCCCATCTTAGTATTGGCAGACAGTCTTCCAGTATGCAGTTTTTAGATGTTTATTTATTATTATTTTCTTCAGTGTAGTTTTACCCCCTTACCTTCCCACCTCCCTGATCCTTCCCAAAAAGCTCTCTAACCCTCCCCCTCTAATTAGTTTCCGCCGTCTTTCTTTTTTTAAATTTAATTATATTAAAAAATATTTTTTCTGTAGTGTAGCTATCCAACCTCTAACCCCCCCCCCCCTCCACTATAGGAGCCCCCTCCTCCTCACTCCCTGCCGCTCTAAGCTTTTTTTTTTCTTTCTGCAGTGTAGCGGTCCCACCGGCTCC
Source organism: Bombina bombina (assembly GCF_027579735.1). NCBI lineage: Eukaryota > Metazoa > Chordata > Amphibia > Anura > Bombinatoridae > Bombina > Bombina bombina. The sequence goes on from NC_069504.1 coordinate 289,453,197, forward strand.
TGCCCCCATCAAAGCGATGGGCCACCAACCTGCCTCCCTCCTAACCCTCCCACACTACCAATGATCGGCACCACCGATGCAGACAGAGTGGGACACAGAGTGTCCTCTGCATTGGTACCTCTGCAAGTCTATTTTTGCACTGCCCCACAGAAACCTAATACAGTGTTTAGTTGCATCTAAAATAGCATTCTTAAAATATTCTCACTGTCCTTGAGCTCCTGTAATCTGTACCATCTCTTTTATGGAATCATTTAGGTATTTGCTCATGTAAGAACAATCAGCCTTTTAAAAATCTAAATATTGGTGGTAGCATGTTGAAGTTTTTATACTTCTATTTATTTACTTACCATTAAATATTACAATAATCTCAATCAGTAGTATGATTTACTGTAACTGACACAAAACATGCAGCATTAATATAATATTTACTTCTAAAAGAAAACTTGTAAACAAAATACATTAATAATGACTATTCAGGATTGCCTAACTTTTGAAGCCAATTGGATTTCTTTTGGGACTAAACAGTGCAGAAATTTGAATCATTTTTATATGGTTTGTATTTCATCTTCATGTTTGTCTGCATAGTGGCTTGATAAATTCAGGGTGGTGTAGGAGTTGTGGTAAATATACCTTTACTTCAAAATAAATCCACGTTGTTGATCTGACTACTATTTTAGGAAAGACATTGTTGTAACTTTCAGAATGTGTTTTTTTTCTTCTATTTTTAATTACAGTTAAACAAAGAGTACAACATACCATACTGTGGTATAAGCTGTAACCACTTCCTGACTGCTCTAATATCTTGTGGCCGACCTTTTGTTTGTCTTTTGCTTGTTTCCCATCTACCATGTGTCATTCTCTTTCTTTTTTCTGCTTACTAATGGATATACTCCAGTTTGAGGTAATGGATTTTCCTCATAGCGTAGTATTGCTGTCCTACACACACTCATGTCCTGTAAGAATCTCAGTTCAGTAACCTACAATTTACTGCATTACCTTTCCTTACTTTTAAAACAACAACATCAACTCCTATGTTAAGATGTATTAATAGCTTACTTGTACTAACATCACTTCATACATTATTATCAGTTATTTGTAGAGCTCCCAACGGATTCCGCAATGCTAAGTACATCTATACATAACATTACAATACACATACTTCTATTTGCTCATAAGTAATATGTGTTGAGTCAAAGTTGGATCTATGTTGTGAAATAAGACTCAATAATATAGCATCTTCATGTTCTGTTCATGTAATAAAAGATCAACAGTTTTTATCGCCAACAATGTAGTTTTCTTTCCTATGACTTGGAGAGTCCACAACGTCATTCCAATTACTAGCGGGATATTAAACTCCTGGCCAGCAGGAGGAGGCAAAGAGCACCCCAGCAAAGCTGTTAAGTGTAACTTCCCTTGCCCATAATCCCCAGTCATTCTCTTTGCCTCTGTCAATGGAGGTTGTGCGAAGTTTGTGTCTGAAGATATTTTTTCCTTTTATGGGTATTTTTTTCCTGCAAGCAAGGATTAGGGTCTAGCTGTGTCCATGTCAATCTCTTGAGTAAGAGTAGGTGGTGGCTTTTAGCATGTAGTAGGAAGCGGTGAGGTAGTCCTTACTTTACTTCTAACAAGATTGCTACCCCTTTGTAGAAAGCCAGGAAGCCGGATCCACAGGCAAGTGACTCTTCCTTTCTAGTTAGAAAGCACAGCACTTCAGAGGTTAATCCTCTACTGGATCTTATTATGGGACACCCTATTGTCTTTAGGGTACAGTGTTGGGGCACTTTTTTATTGGGGGTCATAGATCCTAAGATATATTTATAGTTGACACTTTACAGTATGAGGACAGATGAAATACTTAAGGGGTTAATTTCCCTATTTCTTGGCAGAGTGTATGGCTTATTGTTCCTTAAGGTATTGGAACATACATGGGAGACAGATTTTAAGTGTACTGGATTTACTAGTTTAATTCAGCAGAGGGAGCTAACGGCTTTTAAAACTTATGCAGCTCCGTAAAACTTCTGGTTTTACGGAGCGGACTTTTGTGAGCTCAGAGAGTCAGATTGAAGGCTGAGGAGAGGTTTTCCAACCTTGTTGTTCACTATTTTTGACAATAAAAGACAGAAAAAAATATTTTGAATTTTTGGTTCATCATTCTGGTTTTTGCTAGTGTGACCTGTCCTTTTGAGCTATGCATTCAGAACATGATCAGCCTATCTCTCTGGATAAATGTTTGCTATGTTTAGATAATCAGATTGCTCTACCAATGCAGTTTTGTTCCTCATGTTTAGCAAAAACGTTTAAAATTTAAAGAAAAAAATTCTCACTTCTGAGTCTCTCAGGATTTTGCTGTGCGTGACATGCCGCAGCTTTCTCCTTAAATGCCCCAAGCCTTAATTGTTTCTCATACTGTGCTTTATGTGTCCTCTCAACCACCTGGGGTTGTTTATTTACCTGGGGATTTTGCAGCTCAGATTACTTCTGCAGTATCGGCGGCTTTGTCAGCTTTCCCTTCTTCGAGTAAGCGTAAGAGAAAATCTATATTAAGGTTTCCGACCCCTCTAAGTCTGCATTAGTCAATCTTTCTTAATTGTCTGATGAGGAAAATACTTCAGTAGCTTCTGAAGGTGAAATCTCAGACTCTGACACTTTAGCAGAAAAATCTTCAGAATCTGAGGAAGTAAATTTTAGATTTAAACTTGAACACCTCCGGTTACTACTGAAAGAAGTTCTAGCTACTTTGGACGACTCTGAATCTTCGGTTGCTGTCAACCCCACAAAGTCTTCTAAACTGGATAGAGTTTATGATTCTCCGTCTTCTGTAGAGGTTTTTCCGGTTCCAAGGAAGATGTCTAAAATTATAGCTCAGGAATGGGATAAACCAGGGGTTCCTTTTTTCCCTTCCCCTGTTTTTAAAAACATGTTTGCTGTTGCTGACTCTATTCATGACTCATGGTGCACTGTTCCTAAGGTAGAAGGAGCTATTTCTACTCTTGCTAAGAGAACTACCATTCCTATTGAATATAGTTGCTCTTTTAAGGATCCAATCGATAAGAAGCTAGAGGCTTACATGAAAAAGATGCACATTCATCAAGGATTACAGTGGTAAACTGCAGTGAGTATTGCCACGGTTGCGGGTGCAGCATCTTATTGGTGCCACACCTTGTCTGATCTGAAACTACGATAGAGGAGATCCAGGATAGGATCAAAGCTCTTAAATTGGACAATACCTTAATTTGTGATGCAAACATGCAAATGATTAGACTGGGAGCTAAGATGTCTAGCTTCACTGTGCTTGCCCGCAGAGCTCTGTGGTTAAAATCTTGGTCAGCTGTTGTTTTTTCAAAGGCCAAGCTTTTAGCTTTACCTTTATAAGGGTAAAACTTTGTTTGAACCTGGTCTGGCGGAAATCATTTCAGAGATTATAAGTGGAAAGGGATCTTTCTTACCTCAGGAAAAGGAGAATAGACCTAGGGGTCGACAATCTCCTAATTTTCGTTCATTTCGCAACTTTAAGGCACAAAAGTCCTCCTCTTCCTCTTCTAAACCAGAGCAATCCAGATCCTCTTGGAAATAAATCCCACCAGCCCTGGAACAAGGGTAAACAAAGCAAAAAGCCCTCTGCTGACTCTAAATCAGCATGAAGGGTCCACCCCCAATCTGATTGTGGATCAGGTGGGGGGCAGACTTTCCTGTTTCAAACAGGCCTGGATTCATGATGTCCCAGATTCATGGGTGGTGGACATAGTATCCCAGGGTTACAAGAAAAAATTCAAATCTTGCCCTCAAACCAGGTAAAGCAGGAGGCCTTCTATAATTGCTTAACTCCCTGGGAGTTATTGTACCATTCCCTCTAAAGGAACAAGGTCTAGGATTTTATTCAAATCTATTTGTGGTTCCCAAAAAGGAGGGAACTTTTTGTCCCATCCTAGATTTAAAGTGTCTCAACAAATTACTCAGGGTCCCGTCCTTCAAGATGGAAACTATTCGTTCCATTCTTCCATTTGTTCAGATAGGTCAGTTCATGATGACTATAGTCCTGAAGGACGGGTACTTACATTTTCCCGTTCACAGGGATCATCACCAGTTTCTAAGATTTGCCTTTCTGGACAAGCATTTCTAGTTTATTGCCCTTCTATTTGGTCTTGCTACAGCTCCCAGAATATTCACAAAGAATCTGGGAGCACTTTTGGCAGTGATCAGATCCCAGGGAATTGCAGTGGCGCCTTATCTAGACGACATCTTAGTTCAGGCGTCATCTTTTCAACTAGAAAAATATCATACCAAGATGTTGTTGCCTTTTCTATGTTCCCACTGGTGGAAAGTGAATCTGGAAAAGAGTTCTTTAGTTCCGTCTACAAGAGTGTGTTTCCTAGGAACAATCATAGACTTCGTGTTCATGAAGATTCTCCTGACGGATGTCAGAAAATCCAAACTTCTTGTTGCTTGCCTTTCTCTCCAGTCTGCCTTTCATCCAACAGTGGCTCAATGCATGGAGGTGATTGGTCTGATGGTGGCTTTCATGGACATCATTCCATCTGCTCAATTCCATCTGCGACCGCTTCAGCTTGGCATGCACCGTCAATGGAACGGAGACCATTTAGATTTATCACAGAGGATAAATCTGGACTTCCTTACAAGAGAATCTCTCTCGCGGTGGATTTCACAGGAACATCGGTCTCGGGGCACTTGCTTCCTGAGACTTTCCTAGGTGATTGTAACTACAGACGCCAGCCTGTCAGGCTGGGGAGCGGTTTGGGGTTCTCTGAAGGCTCCGGGCCTATGGTCTCGAGAAGAGTCTTTTCTTCTCGTAAACATCTTAGAGTTAAGAGCAATCTTCAATGCCTTGACAGCGTGACCTCAATTATCTTTAGCCCGGTTTATCAGATTCCAGTCAGACAACATCACCTCAGTGTCTTACATCAACCACCAGGGAGGAACTCTGAGTTCCTTGGCCATGAAGGAGGTGACTCGCAATCTTTGGTGGGCGGAAGTTCACGATTGTCTTCTATCTGCCATCCACTTTCCAGGAGTGGACAATTGGTAAGCAGATTTCCTGAGCGACAGTCTTTTCATCCTGGGGAGTGGCCTCGCCATCCGGAAGTGTTCTCTCAGATAACCCTCATGTGGGGGGTACCGGAGTTGGATCTGATGGTGTCCCGCCAAAACGCCAAGGTTCCAAAGTATGGTTCAAGGTCAAGAGATCCTCGGGCCGTTCTGATAGATGCCCTAGCGGTTCCTTGGGTTTTCTCTCTAGCATACCTGTTTCCTCCGTTTGCTCTCCAAACAGGAAAGAGCATCATTAATTCTTATAGCTCCTGCTTGGCCTCGCAGGATCTGGTTCGCGGATCTAGTAAGGATGTAATATCTACCTCCTTGGAGATTACCTCTGAGGAAGGACCTTCTAATTCAGGGTCCTTTCCTCCATCCAAATCTGGATTCTCTGAAGCTGACTGCTTGGAGATTGAACGCCTAGTTCTGTCTAGACGTGGTTTTTCTGAAGTGGTCATTGATGCTATGCTTCAGGCTTGCAAACCTGTTAGTCGCAAGATTTACTATAAGGTATGGCGTAAATATTTTTATTGGTGCGAGTCTAAGGGGTTCTCCTGGAGCCAGGTGAGGATTTTATCTTTTTTTCCAGATGGCCTGGAATGGAGAAAGGTTTGTCAGGCAGTACTCTGAAGGGTCGGATTTCTGCATTATCTATCCTTTTGCACAAACGTCTGGCAGAGTTACCAGATGTTCAAGCTTTTGTACAGGCCCTGGTCAGAATTAGTCCTGTGTTTAAACCTGTTGCTCCTCCTTGGAGCCTTAATCTAGCTCTTAAAGTTTTGCAGTGGGCTCCGTTTGGGCCGATGCATGTTGTTGATATAAAATTGTTATCTTGGAAGGTTTTGTTTCTCTCTCTCTGCTTGCACAGTTTCTGAGCTTTCAGCTCTGCAGTGTAATTCTCTGTACCTTATCTTTCATGCAGTTAAGGCGGTTCTTCATATTAAATTGGGGTTTCTCCCTAAGGTGGTATCGGATCCAAACATTAATCAGGAAATTGTTGTTCCTTCCTTTTGTCCTAATCCTTCTCATAATTTGGATGTTGTGCACGCTCTAAAGTTTTACTTACAATCTACTAAAGATTTTCGTCAGTCTTCTGCTCTGTTGTTTTTTCTGGAAAGTGTAAGTGTCAGAAGGCCACTTCTACTACTCTGTCTCTCTGGTTGAGAAGTTTGATTTGTTTGGCTTATGAGACTGCTGGACAACAGCCTCCTGAGAGAATTACGGCTCTTTCCACTAGGGCTGTCTCTCCTTCTTGGGCTTTCAAAAATGAAGCTTCTTTGGTACAGATTTGCAAGGCGGCAACATGGTCCTCTCTGCATACTTTTCTCTTGTTAAGTGTGTTCAGTCCACGGGTCATCCATTACTTATGGGATATATTCTCCTTCTCAACAGGAAGTTGCAAGAGGATCACCCAAGCAGAGCTGCTATATAGCTCCTCCCCTCACATGTCATATCCAGTCATTCTCTTGCAACCCTCAACAAAGAAGGAGGTCGCGAGAGGAGCTGGAGTTTTTACTTAATTATTCTTCAATCAAAAGTTTGTTATTTTAAATGTCACCGGAGTGTGCTGTTTCTCTATCTCAGGCAGTATTTGGAAGAAGAAACTGCCTGCGTTTTCTATGATCTTAGCAGGCGTAACTAAGATCCACTGGCTGTTCTCGACATTCTGAGGAGTGGGGTAACTTCAGACAATGGGAATAGCATGCGGGGTCTCCCGCAAATGAGGTATGTGCAGTACAATATTTTCTGGGAATGGAATTGACTAAGAAAACACTGCTGTTACCCGTATGATGTAAGTACAGCCTTAAATGCAGTAGTAGTGACTGGTATCAGGCTGATAAATGTATGCACAATAGAGTTTTTTTCTAGGGACTAGAATTTGACTGAAAAAATACTGTTAATACTGATATAATGTGTGAGCCTTAACTGCAGTAGAAGCGACTGGTAGCAGGCTTAGTAATAACTTTACACAGCATCTGAAATGTTGTTTTTTAAAACGTTTACTGGCATGTTAATCGTTTTGTGAGGTACTTTGGTGATAAATATTTTTGGGCATGATTTTTTTCCACACGGCTAACGTATTTTTCTGCATAGAAACCGTTATATCAGGTCTCCCACTGTTGTAATAGGAGTGGGAGGGACCTTTTTTTAGCGCCTTGTTGCGCAGTTAAAATTCTAGCACAGTCTTCCTGCTTCTTCCTCTTTGATCCAGGACGCCTCCAGAGAGCTCAGGGATCTTCAAAATTCGTTTTTGAGGGAGGTAATCAGTCACAGCAGACCTGTGACAGTGTGTTTGACTGTGATAAAAGCGTTAAATCATAAATTATCCGTTTTTTGGGTATTGAGGGGTTAATCATCCGTTTGTGTGTGGGTGCAATCCTCTGCTAATTAATACATTTAAAGAATGTTGACTATAACTGAACTAGTTCTTTGTTCTTCAATTGTGTTTTTTAAAATACGCGCTGCAGCGTTTTTTATATTTCTTGTAAACTTATTGAAGTAATTTCCAAGCTTGCTAGCTTCATTGCTAGTCTGTTTAAACATGTCTGATACAGAGGAATCTGCTTGTTCATTATGTTTAAAAGCCGATGTGGAGCCCAATAGAAATATGTGTACCAATTGTATTGATATTACTTTGAATAAAAGTCAATCTGTACCGATAAAGAAATTATCACCAGACAACGAGGGGGAAGTTATGCCGTCTAACTCTCCTCACGTGTCAGTACCTTCGTCTCCCGCTCGGGAGGTGCGTAAGATTGAGGCGCCAAGTACATCTAGGCCCTTACAAATCACTTTACATGATATGGCTAATGTTATGAAAGAAGTATTATACAATATGCCCGAGTTAAGAGGCAAGCGCGATAGTTCTGGGTTAAGGACAGAGCGCGCCAATGACACAAGAGCCATGTCTGATACTGCGTCACAATTTGCAGAACATGAGGACGGTGAGCTTCATTCTGTGGGTGACGGTTCTGATTCGGGGAGACCGGATTCAGAAATTTCAAATTTTAAATTTAAGCTTGAGAACCTCCGCGTGTTACTAGGGGAGGTGTTAGCGGCTCTGAATGATTGTGACACGGTGGCAATCCCAGAGAAATTATGTAGGCTGGATAAATACTATGCGGTACCGGTGTGTACTGATGTTTTTCCTATACCAAAGAGGCTTACAGAGATTATTAGCAAGAAGTGGGATAGACCCGGTGTGCCCTTTTCCCCTCCTCCGATTTTTAGAAAAATGTTCCCTATAGACGCCAACACACGAGACTTATGGCAGACGGTCCCTAAGGTGGAGGGAGCAGTTTCTACTTTAGCCAAGCATACCACTATCCCGGTGGAGTATAGCTGTGCTTTCTCAGATCCAATGGATAAAAAATTAGAGGGTTACCTTAAGAAAATGTTTGTTCAACAAGGTTTTATATTACAGCCTCTTGCATGCATTGCGCCTGTCACTGCTGCAGCGGCATTCTGGTTTGAGTCTCTGGAAGAGGCGATTCGCACAGCACCATTGGATGAATCTTTGAGCAAGATTAGAACCCTTAAGCTGGCTAATGCGTTTGTTTCGGATGCCGTAGTGCATTTAACCAAACTTACGGCTAAGAATTCCGGATTCGCCATACAGGCGCGCAGAGCGCTATGGCTTAAATCCTGGTCAGCAGATGTAACTTCTAAGTCTAAACTACTAAACATTCCTTTCAAAGGGCAGACCTTATTCGGGCCCGGCTTGAAGGAAATTATTGCTGACATTACTGGAGGTAAGGGCCACACCCTTCCTCAGGACAGGGCCAAATCAAAGGCCAAACAGTCTAATTTTCGTGCCTTTCGTAATTTCAAGGCAGGAGCAGCATCAACTTTCTCCGCTCCAAAACAGGAAGGAGCTGACAGGGTTGGAAAGGCAACCAGTCATGGAACAAGGGCAAGCAGGCCAGAAAGCCTACTTCCGCCCCTAAGACAGCATGAAGACAGGGCCCCCTTTCCGGAGACGGATCTAGTGGGGGGCAGACTTTCTCTCTTCGCCCAGGCTTGGGCAAGAGATGTACAGGATCCCTGGACGTTGGAGATTATATCTCAGGGATACCTTCTGGATTTCAAAACTTCTCCTCCACAAGGGAGGTTTCATCTGTCAAGGTTATCAACAAACCTAGTAAAGAAAGAGGCATTTCTACAATGTGTACAAGACCTCTTAGTGATGGGAGTGATCCACCCAGTTCCGCCAACGGAACAGGGGCAAGGGTTTTATTCAAATCTGTTTGTGGTTCCCAAGAAAGAGGGAACCTTCAGACCAATCTTAGACTTAAAAATCTTAAACAAATTCCTAAGGGTTCCATCGTTCAAGATGGAAACCATTCGGACCATCCTACCCATGATCCAAGAAGGTCAATATATGACCACAGTGGACTTAAAGGATGCCTACCTTCACATACCGATTCACAAAGATCATTATCGGTACCTAAGGTTTGCTTTTCTAGACAGGCATTACCAGTTTGTAGCTCTTCCCTTTGGGTTAGCTACAGCCCAGAGAATTTTTACAAAGGTTCTGGGCTCACTTCTGGCGGTACCAAGACCGCGAGGCATAGCGGTGGCTCCGTACCTAGACGACATTCTGATACAAGCGTCAAGTTTTCAAAATGCAAAGTCTCATTCAGAGATAGTTCTAGCATTTCTGAGGTCGCATGGGTGGAAAGTGAACGTGGAGAAGAGTTCTCTGTTACCACTCACACGGGTCCCTTTTCTAGGGACTTATAGATTCTGTAGAGATGAAGATTTACCTGACGGAGTCCAGGTTATCAAAGATTCTCAATGCTTGCCGTGTACTTAACTCCATTCCAAGCCCATCAGTAGCTCAGTGCATGGAAGTAATCGGCTTAATGGTCGCGGCAATGGACATAGTGCCATTTGCGCGCCTACATCTCAGACCGCTGCAACTATGCATGCTAAGTCAATGGAACAGGGATTACTCAGATCTGTCCCCTTTGCTAAACCTGGACCAGGAGACCAGAGATTCTCTTCTCTGGTGGTTGTCACGGGTTCATCTGTCCAAAGGAATGACTTTTCGCAGACCAGACTGGACGATTGTAACAACAGATGCCAGCCTACTAGGCTGGGGAGCAGTCTGGAACTCCCTGAAGGCTCAGGGATTGTGGACTCAGGAGGAGAGACTCCTCCCGATAAACATTCTAGAATTAAGAGCAATATTCAATGCTCTTCTAGCTTGGCCTCAGTTAGAAACACTGAGGTTCATCAGATTTCAGTCGGACAACATCACGACTGTGGCTTACATCAATCATCAAGGGGGAACCAGGAGTTCCCTAGCGATGTTGGAAGTCTCGAAGATAATTCGCTGGGCAGAGTCTCACTCTTGCCACCTGTCAGCGATCTACATCCCAGGCGTGGAGAACTGGGAGGCGGATTTTCTAAGTCGCCAGACCTTTCATCCGGGGGAGTGGGAACTCCACCCGGAGGTATTTGCTCAACTGATTCGTCGTTGGGGCAAACCGGATCTGGATCTCATGGCATCTCGCCAGAACGCCAAGCTTCCTTGTTACGGATCCAGGTCCAGGGACCCGGGTGCAGTGCTGGTAGATGCACTAGCAGCCCCTTGGGTTTTCAACATAGCTTATGTGTTTCCACCTTTTCCGTTGCTACCTCGACTGATTGCCAGGATCAAACAGGAGAGAGCATCAGTGATTCTGATAGCGTCTGCGTGGCCACGCAGGACCTGGTATGCAGACCTAGTGGACATGTCGTCCTGTCCACCATGGTCTCTACCCCTGAGGCAGGACCTTCTAATTCAGGGTCCTTTCAACCATCCAAACCTAATTTCTCTGAGGCTGACTGCTTGGAAATTGAACGCTTGATTCTATCAAAGCGTGGGTTTTCGATTTCGGTTATTGATACATTAATACAGGCTCGGAAACCTGTTACCAGAAAAATTAACCACAAGATATGGCGTAAATATTTATATTGGTGTGAATCCAAGAGTTACTCATGGAGTAAGGTTAGGATTCCTAGGATATTGTCTTTTCTACAAGAGGGTTTAGATAAGGGCTTATCCGCTAGTTCACTAAAGGGACAGATTTCTGCTCTGTCTATTCTTTTACACAAGCGTCTGGCAGAGAATCCAGACGTCCAGGCTTTTTGTCAGGCTTTGGCTAGGATTAAGCCTGTGTTTAAAACTGTTGCTCCTCCGTGGAGCTTAAACTTGGTTCTTAAAGTTCTTCAGGGTGTTCCGTTTGAACCCCTTCATTCCATTGATTTTAAGCTTTTATCTTGGAAAGTTCTGTTTTTGATGGCTATTTCCTCGGCTCGAAGAGTCTCTGAGTTATCTGCCTTACATTGTGATTCTCCTTATCTGATCTTTCATTCAGACAAGGTAGTCCTGCGTACTAAACCTGGGTTTTTACCTAAGGTTGTTTCTAACAGGAATATCAATCAAGAGATTGTTGTTCCATAGTTATGCCCTAATCCTTCTTCAAAGAAGAAACGTCTTTTGCATAATCTAGACGTGGTCCGTGCCCTGAAGTTCTACTTACAGGCAACTAAAGATTTTAGACAAACTTCTTCTCTGTTTGTCGTTTACTCTGGACAGAGGAGAGATCAAAAGGCTTAGGCTACCTCTCTCTCTTTTTGGCTTCGTAGCATAATACGCTTAGCCTACGAGACTGCTGGACAGCAGCCTCCTGAAAAAATTACAGCTCATTCCACTAGAGCTGTGGCTTCCACCTGGGCCTTTAAGAATGAGGCCTCTGTTGAACAGATTTGCAAGGCTGCAACTTGGTCTTCACTTCATACTTTTTCCAAATTTTACAAATTTGACACTTTTGCTTCTTCGGAGGCTGTTTTTGGGAGAAAGGTTCTACAGGCAGTGGTTCCTTCTGTTTAATGTTCCTGCCTTGTCCCTCCCATCATCCGTGTACTTAAGCTTTGGTATTGGTATCCCATATGTAATGGATGACCCGTGGACTGAACACACTTAACAAGAGAAAACATAATTTATGCTTACCTGATAAATTTATTTCTCTTGTAGTGTGTTCAGTCCACGGCCCGCCCTGTCTTTTTGAGGCAGGTTCTAAATTTTTAAATTATAACTCCAGTCACCACTGCACCCTATAGTTTCTCCTTTCTCGTCTTGTTTCGGTCGAATGACTGGATATGACATGTGAGGGGAGGAGCTATATAGCAGCTCTGCTTGGGTGATCCTCTTGCAACTTCCTGTTGGGAAGGAGAATATATCCCATAAGTAATGGATGACCCATGGACTGAACACACTACAAGAGAAATAAATTTATCAGGTAAGCATAAATTATGTTTTTTCCAAATTCTACAAATTTGATAATTTTGCCTCGGCTGGGGCTTCTTTTGGTTCTTCAAGCGGTGGTGCCTTCTGTTTAGGTCCTTCTGCCTTTTTCTCCCTCCCTGTTCATTCCGTGTCCTCTAGCTTGGGTATTGGTTCCCACTAGTAATTGGACTCTCCATGTCATAGGAAAGAAAACCAAAATTTATGCTTACCTGATAAATTTGTTTGTTTCCGGAAATGGAGAGTCCATGACCCGCCCTCCTTTTTAATAATAATTCGGCAGTTTTTTGGAGTAAACCTCAGGCACCTTTTCACCCTTGTGTTTCTTCTTTTTCCATTTTCGGCTGAATGACTGGGGATTATGGGTAAGGGAAGTTACACTTAATAGCTTTGCTGGGGTGCTCTTTGCCGCCTTCTGCTGGCCAGGAGTTTAATATCCCACTAGTAATTGGAATTGCGTTGTGGACTCTCCATGTCCGGAAAGAAAGAAATTTATCAGGTAAGCATACATTTTCTTTTTGTAGATATTACATCCCCATAGCCACTGTTTTTTTTTTATTGGTATATTACTGTACTAGGTAATCATTGCTAATAATTTTCATGATCAACCAATTGAAATGTAGAATTTTCTCTGATCTTAATGACTGATCATGTTCAAATAGTGTGGGGTAATTTTTATCTTGCATATTTTAATAATGGGCCAATGGGTTTGTAGTATTCTATTTTTGATGTAACTAGTAACTTCCAGAAGCCTTCACTGTACATCCCTTTCCATTGTATGAGACATTGTACTGTTAAATTGGTTTCCAATGAATGTGTCTCCAATGACTTCATACCAACTGCACAATATAAAATATATGGTCCATTGCTTTTGTAGGTTTATTTTTTGTAGATGAAATAGCAGTTTCTGAGAATTGACACCATAATCCAATCAAATCAGCTGGGCTTGCAGGCTCCCTTAAAGTGATAGTCTAGTCAAAATTAAACTTTCATGATTCAGATAGTGTGCAATAATAAGCAACTTTCTAATTTACTCCTATTATCAATTTTTCTTTGCTCGTTTGGTATCTTTATTTGAATAAATAAAAAGAGAGAAGCACTCTGGGAACGAACAATAGCATAATAGCTTGTTCTATGTCTAGTCACCACCCTAGAGGCAACCTCTTTTTTGCTCAACATGTGCCTTTCACAGAGAAGAACTTTCCTGTAGCATATCAGTCTGATCCTGACTTAAAGGGCCATAATACCCAAATGTTTAAACACTTGAAAGTGATGCAGCATAGCTGTAAAAAGCTGACTAGAAAATATCACCTGAACATCTCTATGTAAAAAAGAAAGATATTTTACCTCAAAAGTTCCTCAGTATCCACCTCCCATTGTAAAGGATTTCTAAGCAGCATTTTAGTGTGTTTGTCCTGGGACATCTGAAGGGACGAGCATCATGAACTCTCATATTATTTCACCAATCAGGTAAAGGAAGCTTACTATGAAATCTCATGAGAGTTAAGTCAAATCTCATGAGATCACAGTAAGAGTTCATGACCTCAGCACTGCTGATGCTGATTGGCTGCTGTTCATTTCTGCATTTTTTTAATTTTTTTTACCTGCAGCTGGGAGTAGCTGAGTAACTTTTTACACAGAACTTACTCTGCTGAGCTGAGGAAATTGTGAGGTAAAATATCTTCCTTTTTTACATAGAGAAGCTCAGGTGATATTTTCCTCTCAGCTTTTTACAGTTATACTGCATCAGTTTCAAGTGATTTAGCATATGAGTATTATGTCCCTTTAACAGTACAGCCCTGAAATACCAGGCAATCCCTCTCTGAACTGACAAGGCCCAAAGGAGGCAGAAACGATCATCTGGGGTTGCTGTGTTCCTTGTTCAGAGGAGAATTGCCTGGTATTTGGGGGCTGGACTGACCATGTTGGCGGGATCAGGCTGATATACTACAGGAAAGTTTTCCTCTGTGAAAAGCACAATTGGGCAGAAAGAAGCTACTCCCAGGTGGCAACTGGGCCATAGAACAAGCTATTGATGCTGCTGTTCGTTCCCGGCAGACTGCTTCTCTTTCTGTTTTGCATCTTTATTTGAATGTAAGACTATGAGCTCGCCTATTTTTATTCAGCAGCTTGGTAGCGCTTGCTGATTAGTGGCTACATTTAGACACCAATCAGCAAGCACTACCCAGGTTCTGAAACAAAAATGGGCCGGCTTCTAAGTTTACATTCTTGCTTTTTCAAATAAAGGTACCAAGAGAATGAGGAAAAACTGATAATAGGAGTAAATGAGAACGTTGCTTAGAATTGCTGCTCTATCTGAATCATGAAAGTTTAAAGGGACACTGTACCCAAAAATTTTCTTTTGTAATTCAGAAAGAGCATGCAATTTTAAGCAACTTTCTAATTTACTCCTATTATCAATTTTTCTTCGTTCTCTTGCTATCATAATTTGAAAAAGAAGGCATCTAAGCTTTTTTTGGTTTCAGTACTCTGGACAGTACTTTTTTATTGGTGGATGAATTTATCCACCAATCAGCAAGGACAACCCAGGTTGTTCACCAAAAATGGGCCGGCATCTAAACTTACATTCTTGCATTTCAAATAAAGATACCAAGAGAAAGAAGAAAATTTAATAATAGGAGTAAATTAGAAAGTTGCTTAAAATTTCATGCTCAATCTGAATCACAAAAGAAAATGTTTGGGTACAGTGTCCCTTTAAGTTTGACTAGACTATCCCTTTGAGCCCTAAAAACACTTAAGACCCATTGTTTGAGCATATTGGGGCATATATAGTTAAAATACAAAAACATTTAAACACACACTTAAAATAGGTGATCAAAAAGGCCTAGAGACCCCCATGACCTCTTGTTATAAACTTATATGCCCCTCTTTAAAATAATGTTTTAATCACCAGGTGACCACTCTTGCAATAGTGTTTGCTTTGTTATTTGAAGTTCTTTAATATTTTGTGCACTGTAGGTGGCTACTGTGATTTCTGGGTTCGCTAGTCTGGTGTTGACATATTTATATAGATATACAGATTTTGTGAATAGAATTGTTCGTTGTTTCCTTTTTTAAGACACGATGAGTCCATGGATCATCTTAATTACTAATAGGATATTCACCTCCTGGTCAGCAGGAGGAGGCAAATAGCACCACAGCAGAGCTGTTAAATAGCTCCTCCCTTCCCTCCCACCCCAGTCATTCTTTTTGCCTACGTTAGTGATAGGAAGAGGTAAAGTGAGGTGTTAGATTAGATTCTTCAATCAAGAGTTTATTATTTTTAAGGTAGTGCAAGATTGTGCTGCTTTGTTCTAGGGTGTAGCCGTAGTCCATATCAGTCTCTTCAGTAGAGCTTTTGGTGGCTTTAAAGCAATGGGAACTTGTGGGACATAATTCTCACTGCGCCTCCCATGTATTTTGCTGCCCTGTATGCCTTTAGTCTGAGGAAAAGGATTACTCAGCATGCCTTGTTTTCCACAGGTAAGGAGGGAGAGGACCTCTTAAACCTGGGATCTGCCTTGCTGTCAGACAGAGGATGAGGTAAGTGCTAGCTTTTTGTCTAGGGATAGAAAGAAGATCTCAGAAAAAAGTTTGGGCACGGTATTATTTTAATCAAAGCCTCATTACCAATAAGGAATAAATTCTCCTATGATGTTAGGGGACATTATGACAGTTTTGGCTTACAAGCCTCATTAAAGTTGATGACTTAGACAAAGGCACTGCGGCTAAAAGAGACATTTACCTCATCTCCCGGCAGTTTTTCATAACATAATTTTAACCGACCGGGAGAGTACATATTAACTATTACAGGCTTGGGCGCTCCTGCATGAACATTAGAGCAGGCTCAGTGCGTAGGGTTTTTTTTATGTTAAAACTTATGAATTACGCAATTATCTATAAAGTTTGTAATGGTGGCAGAGGGTTATTGATATGCCTACAATGGGCGGTACTTAGGTGGCGCCTTTTTAGTTGCGCAGCTGTTCCTCTTCTTCCGGTTTTCGGAAAGGCCTTTTATTTTTAAGGTGTTGGCGCTTAGAGGAGCGCTTCTGTTACAGCCGTTTAGTTCATGTCGGCGCTTAGAGCAGCGCTTCTGTTACAGTTGTTTAGTTCAGTGTTTTTCAACCAGTGTGCCGTGAGAGATCCTCAGGTGTGCCACAGCAGACTGACAACAGTGTGACATATTTTTTAAACTTTGCTTGTTTTTTTCTTCCAGTGCAGGGGTAGTTTGTAGGAGGCATGGCATAATAGCACAATACATACAGTATGTGTGTGTTTGTGTGTATGTGTGTGTGTATATATATATATGCTGTATTAGGCTACAATGTGTAATTTTTTTTAAAATTTTGGGATGGTGGTGTGCCACAGGATTTTTTAATGTAAAAAAGTGTGCCACGGCAAAAAAAAGGTTAAAAATCACTGGTTTAGTTCAAGGTGTTGGCGCTTAGGACAGTGCTGACAGGCACCTCAACTGCGTTAAGCTGAGGTGTAGAGGGGGTTTGCTGAGGCAGCAATTTTGAGCGACAACGGACTTATGTACCGATCCACCACTGTTTTCTGCTTACCTTTGAACAAAACCTTAAACTATATTTAATGAGACAGTAGAATCTGTTATGTGATTTCCTAAATCATCTCTGCTCACCCACATTCGAAAGTTTCTCTTTAACATTTAAAGAGACAGTAACGGTCTTTGTGTTCTCTTTTATTATAAAGTTCAGATTGTTATTTGATTAATCATTTTGTCTCTGTTCACTGTGTTGTTAAATGACTGCTACTTAAAATAAAGGAATTACCCTTTCAAATTTAAAGAGATAGTAACGTTTTTTATATGTTAATTAAATTAAAAACCTTTTATTTGATTAATCATCTTCTTGATTTTTGATTTGATTTTTTCAAGAGGAATAAAATATTTTCTTGCAAATGTACAAACTTTTGATTTAGCGGACTCTTTCAAGGAGTTTTTTTTTTTCAATGGGACCCAGGAAGGGTGTGTATGTCAGTTACAACTACCTGCGATTTGCATTACTTTGTCACCGGTGCAGTGGCATACTGGTTGATGTGTTGTCTGTTCTATCAGGACAGACACTCCTCTAGAAGAAATCCAGAATAGGGTTGAAGTGATTAAGTAAACTAACGCTGCTCTGTCAGATGCTCCACTTCAAGGTTTTTAAACTGGAGCTAGGATTTCAGGCTTTGTCATAAGGCCAGCAGAACGTTCAGACTGCAAATGCCTCCTCTGAGTATACATTTTTGGTGGTTCCCTATAAGGGGAAGACCTTGTTTTAGTGCTCTGAATTAGTATAATGGTTAGAGCAGCAACTTAAGACTTTGACAACTCAAGTTTGATTTCCATTACGTGGAAATAGATTTAAAGAATTTTCTCTATTACGTGAGGTAAGGGTTATTTCTTCCCTCAGAATTAGAAAGCAGTTGTCAGTATAGTTCACTTCCTTTCGATTTTTCAAAGGAAGTTGTTCAACTTTTTCTTCCAAGCAGGGGTTGTCCAACTTTTACTGTTGACTCGGGATACAATATAGAGTTCAGGATTTTTTTTCTCCCAGGGGCAGGTCTTTGTTTTCAAGATTATCTGCAGTAGAAGAAAGGCATTCTTACTCTGCGTAGGAGACCTCTCTGACTCTGTTTCAGGGACAGGGTCTGGGATTTTATTCCAACTTGTTCATAGTTCCCAAATAAGAGGGAACCTTAAGACCTATTTTAGATCTCAAGGATCTAAACAATTTTTTCGGATTACTGTCCTCAGATGGAAGCTATTCGTTCCATTCTTACGTTGTTCCAAGGGGGTCAATTTATGACAACCATGGAGTTAAAGGACACATATCTGTATGTTCTCGTTCACAGAGATCATCACAAGTTCCTACGGTTTACCTTCCTGGACAGACTCGGCCACTTTGTGGCTTTTCCCTCCGGTCTTGCCACAGCTTCCAGGATTTTTTCAAGGGTTCTAGGATCACTGTTGACGATGCTTCGGTTAAGGGGCATTGCATTGGCGCCCTTTCTGGACGACATCCTAGTCCAGGCGCCATCCTTACATCAAGCAAAAATCTCACACGGACACAGTATTATCCTTCCTGTGGTTTCACAAGTGGAAGGTGAATTTGGGAAATTGTTCCTTAGTTCCTAATGCAAGGGTAACTTTCTTAGGAACCATTAGGAACCATAATAGACTCCCTGTTTATGAAGATTTTCTGACTGATATCAGGAAACTAAAGATTATCGATGCTGTCTAGTCCTTCAGTCCTCTTCTCGGCCATCAGTGCCCCAGTGCATGGATTTAATCGGGCTGATGGTGGCGACAATGGACATCATCCCGTTTACTCGCTGCCATTTCAGACTTCTACAGTTTAGCATGCTCAGTCAATAGCATTCTCTATTATGGTGATTGTTTCTGTATCATCTCTCCTAGGGAATCTGCTTTCGCAGACCATCTTAGGTGATTGTGGCAACAGATGCCAGCCTTCTAGGGGGGGGAGCAGTCTGGGGCTCTCTAAGGGTTTAGGGAACATGGACTCGGTCGGAGTCTGTTCTACCGATAAACATTCTGGAAGTGAGAGCAATCTACAATGCTCTTCTGGCCTGGCCCCAGTTAGCCTCGATACAGTTTTTCAGGTTCCAGTCGGACAACATAACGTCAGTGGCTTACATCAATCATCAGGGAGGAACGAGGAGTTCTTTAGTGACAACAGAGGTATCCAAATTAATTCAGTGGGCGGAGGTCCATTCTTGCAGCCTTGCCGTCCCAGGGGTGGACATCTGGGAGGCGGATTTCCTGAGCGGACAGGCCTTTCATCCGGTAGTGTTCTGTAGCCTGATTTTCAAGTGGGTTCAGCCGAAATTAGATCTCATGGCATTGCGACAGAATGCCAAACTCACGAGATACAGGTCGAGGTCCAGGGACCCCCAGGTGGAACTGTTAGATGCTCTGGCGGCCCCTTGGATCTTAAATCTAGCATACCTGTTTCCTCCGTTTGCTCTTCTTATTCGAGTAATTGCTCGAATCAAACAGGAAAGGGCATCAGTGATCTTCATAGCACCGACCTGGCCTTGCAGGATTTGGTATGCAGATCTGGTGGAGATGACATCTCTACCACCCTGGAGACTTCCGTTGAGGAAAGTTCTTCGGATTCGGGGGCCCTTCCTTCACCCAAATCTAGTTTCTCTGAAGGAACGTGTAGTTTTATTCAAACAGGGATTTTCTGACTCTGTCATAGAGACCATGATTCAGGCTCGTAAGCCTGTAACTAGAAGGATTTACCATAAGATTTGGTGTAAATGTCTCTATTGGTGTGAATCCAAGGGCTACCCATGGAGAAAAGGTTTATTGACGAGTTCCCTAAAGGGGAAATCTTGGTATTATCTATTTCTTTCATGTAATTAGCAAGAGTCCATGAGCTAGTGACGTATGGGATATACATTCCTACCAGCAGGGGCAAAGTTTCCCAAACCTCAAAATGCCTATAAATACACCCCTCACCACACCCACAAATCAGTTTTACAAACTTTGCCTCCCGTGGAGGTGGTGAAGTAAGTTTGTGCTAGATTCTACGTTGATATGCGCTCCGCAGCAGGCTGGAGCCCGGTTTTCCTCTCAGCGTGCAGTGAATGTCAGAGGGATGTGAGGAGAGTATTGCCTATTTGAATTCAATGATCTCCTTCTACGTGGTCTATTTCATAGGTTCTCTGTTATCGGTCGTAGAGATTCATCTCTTACCTCCCTTTTCAGATCGACGATATACTCTTATATATACCATTACCTCTACTGATTCTCGTTTCAGTACTGGTTTGGCTTTCTACTACATGTAGATGAGTGTCCTGGGGTAAGTAAGTCTTATTTTTGTGACACTCTAAGCTATGGTTGGGCACTTTTATATAAATTTCTAAATATATGTGTTTAAACATTTATTTGCCTTGATTCAGGATGTTCAATATTCCTTATTTCAGACAGTCAGTTTCATTATTTGGGATAATGCATTTGAATAATCAATTTTTTTCTTACCTTAAAATTTGACTTTTTTCCCTGTGGGCTGTTCGGCTCGCGGGGGCTGAAAATGCTTCATTTTATTGCGTAATTTTTGGCGCTGACCTTTTTGGCACAAAAAAATTTCTTTGTTATTTCCGGCGTAATACTTGTCACCGGAAGTTGCGTCATTTTTGACGTTTTTGCGCCAAAAGTGTCGGTGTTACCGGATGTGGCGTCATTTTTGGCGCTAAAAGCATTTAGGCGCCAAATAATGTGGGTGTCTTTTTTGGCGCTAAAAAATATGGGCGTGATTATTGTCTCCACATTATTTAAGTCTCATTGTTTATTTGCTTCTGGTTGCTAGAAGCTTGTTCACTGGCATTTTTTCCCATTCCTGAAACTGTCATTTAAGGAATTTGATCAATTTTGCTTTATATGTTGTTTTTTCTATTACATATTGCAAGATGTCTCAGATTGACCCTGAATCAGAAGATACTTCTGGAAAATCGCTGCCTGATGCTGGATCTACCAAAGTTAAGTGTATTTGCTGTAAACTTGTGGTATCTGTTCCTCCGGCTGTTTGTAATGAATGTCATGACAAACTTGTTAATGCAGATAATATTTCCTTTAGTAATGTTCCATTACCTGTTGCTGTTCCATCAACATCTAATACTCAGGGTGTTCCTGTTAACATAAGAGATTTTGTTTCTAAATCCATTAAGAAGGCTATGTCTGTTATTCCTCCTTCTAGTAAACGTAAAAGGTCTTTTAAAACTTCTCATTTTTCAGATGAATTTTTAAATGAACATCATCATTCTGATTCTTATAATGATTCCTCTGGTTCAGAGGATTCTGTTTCAGAGGTTGATACTGATAAATCTTCATATTTATTCAAAATGGAATTTATTCGTTCTTTACTTAAAGAAGTCTTAATTTCATTAGAAATAGAGGAATCTGGTCCTCTTGATACTAAATCTAAACGTTTAAATAAGGTTTTTAAATCTTCTGTAGTTATTCCAGATGTTTTTCCTGTCCCTGATGCTATTTCTGAAGTTATTTCCAGGGAATGGAATAATTTGGGTAATTCATTTACTCCTTCTAAACTTTTTAAGCAATTATATCCTGTGCCATCTCACAGATTAGAGTTTTGGGATAAAATCCCTAAGGTTGATGGGGCTATCTCTACTCTTGCTAAACGTACTACTATTCCTACGGCACATAGTACTTCCTTTAAGGATCCTTTAGATAGGAAAATTGAATCCTTTCTAAGAAAAGCTTACTTATGTTCAGGTAATCTTCTTAGACCTGCTATATCTTTAGCGGATGTTGCTGCAGCTTCAACTTTTTTGTTGGATGCTTTAGCGCAACAAGTAACAGATCATAATTCCCATAGCATTGTTAATCTTCTTCAACATGCTAATAATTTTATTTGTGATGCCATCTTTGATATCATTAGGGTTGATGTCAGGTATATGTCTCTAGCTATTTTAGCTAGAAGAGCTTTATGGCTTAAAACTTGGAATGCTGATATGTCTTCTAAGTCAACTTTGCTTTCCCTTTCTTTCCAGGGTAATAAATTATTTGGTTCACAGTTGGATTCTATTATTTCAACTGTTACTGGGGGGAAAGGAACTTTTTTACCACAGAATAAAAAATCTAAAGGTAAATTTAGGTCTACTAATCGTTTTCGTCCTTTCGTCACAATAAGGAACAAAAGCCTGATCCTTCCCCTACAGGAGCGGTATCAGTTTGGAAACCATCTCCAGTCTGGAATAAATCCAAGCCTTTTAGAAAGCCAAAGCCAGCTCCCAAGTCAACATGAAGGTGCGGCCCTCATTCCAGCCCAGCTGGTAGGGGGCAGATTATGATTTTTCAAAGAAATTTGGATCAATTCGATTCACAATCTTTGGATTCAGAACATTGTTTCACAAGGGTACAGAATAGGCTTCAAGATAAGGCCTCCTGCAAGAAGATTTTTTCTTTCCCGTGTCCCAGTAAATCCAGTGAAGGCTCAAGCATTTCTGAAATGTGTTTCAGATCTAGAGTTGGCTGGAGTAATTATGCCAGTTCCAGTTCTGGAACAGGGGCTGGGGTTTTACTCAAATCTATTCATTGTACCAAAGAAGGAGAATTCCTTCAGACCAGTTCTGGATTTAAAAATATTGAATCGTTATGTAAGGATACCAACATTCAAAATGGTAACTATAAGGACTATTCTGCCTTTTGTACAGCAAGGGCATTATCTGTCCACAATAGATTTACAAGATGCATATCTGCATATTCCGATTCATCCAGATCACTATCAGTTTCTGAGATTCACTTTCCTAGACAAGCATTACCAGTTTGTGGCTCTGCCGTTTGGCCTAGCAACAGCTCCAAGGATTTTTACAAAGGTTCTCGGTGCCCTTCTGTCTGTAATCAGAGAACAGGGTATTGTGGTATTTCCTTATTTGGACGATATCTTGGTACTTGCTCAGTCTTCACATTTAGCAGAATCTCATACGAATCGACTTGTATTGTTTCTTCGAGAACATGGTTGGAGGATCAATTTACCAAAGAGTTCATTGATTCCTCAGACAAGGGTAACATTTTTAGGTTTCCAGATAGATTCAGTGTCCATGACTCTGTCTCTGACAGACAAGAGACGTCTGAAATTGGTTTCAGCTTGTCAAAACCTTCAGTCTCAATCATTCCCTTCGGTAGCCTTATGCATGGAAATTCTAGGTCTTATGACTGCTGCATCGGACGCAATCCCCTTTGCTCGTTTTCACATGCGACCTCTTCAGCTCTGTATGCTGAACCAGTGGTGCAGGGATTATACAAAGATATCTCAATTAATATCTTTAAAACCGATTGTACGACACTCTCTGACGTGGTGGACAGACCACCATCGTTTAGTTCAGGGGGCTTCTTTTGTTCTTCCGACCTGGACTGTGATTTCAACAGATGCAAGTCTGACAGGTTGGGGAGCTGTTTGGGGGTCTCTGACAGCACAAGGGGTTTGGGAATCTCAGGAGGTGAGATTACCAATCAACATTTTGGAACTCCGTGCAATTTTCAGAGCTCTTCAGTCATGGCCTCTTCTAAAGAGAGAGTCGTTCATTTGTTTTCAGACGGACAATGTCACAACCGTGGCATATGTCAATCATCAAGGAGGGACTCACAGTCCTCTGGCTATGAAAGAAGTATCTCGAATACTGGTATGGGCGGAATCCAGCTCCTGTCTAATTTCTGCGGTTCATATCCCAGGTATAGACAATTGGGAAGCGGATTATCTCAGTCGCCAAACGTTACATCCGGGCGAATGGTCTCTTCACCCAGAGGTATTTCTTCAGATTGTTCAAATGTGGGGACTTCCAGAAATAGATCTGATGGCTTCTCATCTAAACAAGAAGCTTCCCAGGTATCTGTCCAGATCCAGGGATCCTCAGGCGGAGGCAGTGGATGCATTGTCACTTCCTTGGAAGTATCATCCTGCCTATCTCTTTCCGCCTCTAGTTCTTCTTCCAAGAGTGATTTCCAAGATTCTAAGGGAGTGCTCGTTTGTTTTGCTGGTGGCTCCAGCATGGCCTCACAGGTTTTAGTATGCGGATCTTGTCCGGATGGCCACTTGCCAACCGTGGACTCTTCCGTTAAGACCAGACCTTCTATCGCAAGGTCCTTTTTTCCATCAGGATCTCAAATCCTTAAATTTGAAGGTATGGAGATTGAACGCTTGATTCTCAGTCATAGAGGTTTCTCTGACTCTGTGATTAATACTATGTTACAGGCTCGTAAATCTGTATCTAGGAAGATATATTATCGAGTCTGGAATATTTACATTTCTTGGTGTTTTTCTCATCATTTTTCTTGGCATTCTTTTAGAATTCCTAGAATTTTACAGTTTCTTCAGGATGGTTTTGATAAAGGTTTGTCTGCAAGTTCCTTGAAAGGACAAATCTCTGCTCTTTCTGTTCTTTTTCACAGAAAGATAGCTAGTTTTCCTGATATTCATTGTTTTGTACAAGCTTTGGTTCGTATAAAACCTGTTATTAAGTCAATTTCTACTCCTTGGAGTTTGAATTTGGTTCTGGGGGCTCTTCAAGCTTCTCCGTTTGAACCTATGCATTCGCTGGACATTAAATTACTTTCTTGGAAAGTTTTGTTTCTTTTGGCCATCTCTTCTGCTAGAAGAGTTTCTGAATTATCTGCTCTTTCTTGTGAGTCTCCTTTTCTGATTTTTCATCAGGATAAGGCGGTGTTGCGAACTTCTTTTAAATTTTTACCTAAGGTTGTGAATTCTAACAACATTAGTAGAGAAATTGTGGTTCCTTCTTTGTGTCCTAATCCTAAGAATTCTAAGGAAAGATTGTTGCATTCTTTGGATGTAGTTAGAGCTTTGAAATATTATGTTGAAGCTACTAAAAATTTCCGAAAGACTTCTAGTCTATTTGTTATCTTTTCCGGTTCTAGGAAAGGTCAGAAGGCCTCTGCCATTTCTTTGGCGTCTTGGTTAAAGTCTTTGATTCATCATGCTTATGTCGAGTCGGGTAAAACTCTGCCTCAAAGGATTACAGCTCATTCTACTAGGTCAGTTTCTACTTCCTGGGCGTTTAGGAATTAAGCTTCGGTTGATCAGATTTGCAAAGCAGCAACTTGGTCTTCTTTGCATACTTTTACTAAATTCTACCATTTTGATGTGTTTTCTTCTTCTGAAGCAGTTTTTGGTAGAAAAGTACTTCAGGCAGCTGTTTCAGTTTGATTCTTCTGCTTATAATTTCAGTTTTTTTCATTATAAGATTTAAACTTTGTTTTGGGTGTGGATTATTTTCAGCGGAATTGGCTGTCTTTATTTTTTCCCTCCCTCTCTAGTGACTCTTGCGTGGAAGATCCACATCTTGGGTATTCATTATCCCATACGTCACTAGCTCATGGACTCTTGCTAATTACATGAAAGAAAACATCATTTATGTAAGAACTTACCTGATAAATTCATTTCTTTCATATTAGCAAGAGTCCATGAGGCCCACCCTTTTTTGTGGTGGTTATGATTTTTTTTGTATAATGCACAATTATTCCAATCCTTATTTTTTATGCTTTCGCACTTTTTTCTTATCACCCCACTTCTTGGCTATTCGTTAAACTGATTTGTGGGTGTGGTGAGGGGTGTATTTATAGGCATTTTGAGGTTTGGGAAACTTTGCCCCTCCTGGTAGGAATGTATATCCCATACGTCACTAGCTCATGGACTTGCTAATATGAAAGAAATGAATTTATCAGGTAAGTTCTTACATAAATTATGTTTTTGTTACAGAAATGTCTGGCGGCTGTTCCAGATGTACAATCATTCTGTCAGGCCTTGGTCAGGATCAGGCCTGTGTTCATACCAGTTGCTCGTCTTGATTTACTGCTCAAAGTTTTTCAAGGGGCTCCGTTTGAGCCTATTCATTTCTTAGATACTACATTGTTATCTTGGAAAGTTTTATTTCTTGTTCCTATTTCTTCTGCACGGAGAGTGTCAGAGCTCTCGGCATCACAGTATGAGTCACCTTATCTTATTTTCCATTCAGATAAGGTAGTTTTACGTACTAGATTAGGATTTCTTCCTAAGGTTGTTTCTGATCGGAACATTAATCAGGAGATTGTTGTTCTTTTCTTGTGTCCTAATCCTTCTTCACTGAAGGAAAGACTTCTGCAGAATTTGGACGTGGTCCGTGCTTTAAAGTTTTACCTGCAGGCGACTAAAGACTTTCGTCAGTCTTTTTCTTTGTTTGTGGTTTTCTCAGGAAAACGTATGGGACAGAAAGCTACGCTACTTCTCTTTCTTTTTGGCTGAAGCTTTTTGGCTGAAGAGTATCATATGTTTTGCATATGAGACTGCTGGCCAGCAGCCTCCTGAGAGAGTTACGGCTCATTCCACAAGGGCTGTTGCTTCCTCATGAGCATTCAAAAATTAAGCTTCTGTGGCACAGATTTGCAAGGCTGCAACTTGGTCCTCTTCACAATTTTTCCAAATTTGACACTTTTGCTTCTGCTGAGGCTGTTTTTGGGAGAAAGGTTCATCAAGCAGTGGTGCCTTCCATTTAGGTTTCCTGTCTTGTCCCTCCCGTATCATCTGTGTACTCTAGCTTGGGTATTGAATCCCATTAGTAATTAAGATGATCCGTGGACTCATCGTGTCTTAAAGAAAAGAAAATTTATACTTACCTGATAAATGTATTTCTTTTTTGACGCGATGAGTCCACGGCCCACCCTGTTCTTTTAGACAGGTTGTGGGTTATTGTAAACTTCAGACACCTCTGCACCTTGGCTTTTCCTTTCTTTTCCTAACTTTGGTCGAATAACTGGAGTGGGAGGGAAGGGAGGAGCTATTTAACAGCTCTGCTGTGGTGCTCTTTGCCGCCTCCTGCTGACCAGGAGGTGAATATCACATTATTAATTAAGATGATCCGTGGACTCATCATGTCAAAAAAGAAATAAATGTATCAGGTAAGCATAAATTTTCTTTTTTTCTGTGCTTCTTTTGAAATAAAGATCAACCACAAGAGCTTAAGGCACGTTACACTTTATATAATTCCTTATAAAATGTTTAATTTAACATAATGCAATTCAAAATGATATATTGTGTTCCTTTTTCTGTCAATTTAAATATGAAAGTTTTGAGTTGTCCACTGCCCCGAAGAGGCTGGAGGGCATTCTAGTGAATTCATAAACCTGACTGCACAGTGATTTCTTGCTATGTACAGAAGCTCATTTGTATTTGTCCCTAATGTGCCACAGCTAAGGACACTCAAGACTTTTCCAAGTATGTACATTGGCTAGAGAACAGAACAACTACTTTGTGTTTGCTTTCATTAAAAAAAACAACTTTAAATAATATGAAGCTCTTGTAGTCAGAACGTCCTTAGACCTAAGCAGAGTGCTTTCTGATAATCACCCACCAGTTCTTGACAATGATTTTTGAGAGAAGATTATATTTATACTTAAATATTTTAACTTAATATTGTTGCAGATTGTGATACCATTTAAGTATTAAATATATTGATCCATTAAGAGTTAGTATTTTATAATCATTGAAGTCACAGCTCTTCCTCATACTTACCTACGTTGTTTTTCTTATGCCTGGTCTGGTTTCCTACAATCCTCATTCTAATCTCTTCTATATATAGGCTATAGCTTGGCTATATGTGAGATAAATCTATAAAGGGAATGTGTGTGTGTATATATAGGGGAAGAAAACATGGAGTTCTGGGAAGTTTCTTCCTACTCCAGGAGCCATAAGGCTGTATACCCATTGCTCAATGTATATGAAATGAAACCATCATAACATTAATCCATAGATAGGTTAATCAAATCTCTCCTAGTATATGCCTTAAAGATTGAATCTATATGTTCAGATTGTTAGGAGTATACAAAACTATTTGCTAGCTATATACATATATTTGTTTATATTTAGGTTACCATTAATCAGTTAAAAGCTGAACTTGCCAAAGGTCCCCAGGAGGTTGCAGTTTATGTTCAGGAGCTACAACAACTGAAAAGCTCAATGACTGAGTTATCACAAAAAAATGAGGTAAGAAACTACATGGTTTATATATAAAGATGTGTTACACAGTATTATATTGATCTCAGGGTACCGTACATGTTCATTTTCGTATCCCTGTAAACTTTATTTTGTTTTTCAGAGTTTGCTAGAAAAGCTCTTGAAAAAGGAGTTGGATTACACACAGCTAGAGGAAAAACATAGCGAAGAATTGACAGCTAAGAAAAATCTACAAGTTAATCTCAACCATAAAGATGTGGAGTGTCAGCAGCTTCAGGCAAGGCTGTCAGCCAGTGACGTTTCTCTGCAGACAATAAGGACAGAAATGGCCGAGAAGGGTGAAGCAAACCAAAAACTCAAGCAAGAGCTGTCAGAGGTGGAAACCAAGTACCAGCATCTCAAGGCTGAGTTTAAACAGCTTCAGCAGCAGCGTGAAGAGAAGGAACAGCATAGTCTGCAGCTGCAAAGTGAGATCAATCAGGTGACATACCTTCTGATTATAGATTCTGTAAAAAAAAAATCCTATTACCACACAGGTGTCAACGGTTTATAAAGTAGTCGACGTATCTTAAAGGGACATTATACTCAAAATACCATGCAAACAAATGTAAGCAAGAGCTATATAAATTGAAAGAAATACAGAAACATCAGTTGTAATTTCCATGGCTCTACTAGTAGAGAGAACTAATACAACATCAAGCCTGTTATAAATACATTGGGTTATTCATGAGAACAGCATGCATTTTTTTTTGGTAAAGAACAGAACCCTTTTATACGTTTTTAGTATGTTGATATCTTTTATATGGAAGAAGGAATGTCCCTTTAAGATAATTGCATAATGCAAAAAAGACTGACACTGATTTGACATAGAAATAGCACCATCTGAGGTAAACTATGGAAGCCTGTTTGTACTGAATAATGGCGGACCATAAACTCCATAAAGATGTGTGCAAACTCTTACATATTTATACACATTGTAGAAAAAACTTGTCTACACAGCTTTTATGTGATTGATTTTGTGACATTATTGAAACGCTTTTCCCTTTGTTCCCTTAGAATACAAAAATAACAGACTTACATGATACTAGTTTATTGTGTTGTCAAATTATGTCATGTTATTTTTCTCCTCTGGACTAAGGTTATCTACAATTACATCTATAACTAAATGCAGGTAAACTGCCCTACATATATCATGATTTTATGGCTTTCTGTTTAACATTTGTCAACGTTTCATCCAAAAAGATAGGCTAAAATGTTCAATCATAATGTAATGTTTCACGGTTCTTTGCTGACTGAGAATCTGTCTATACCCACGGAATAGGTGCATCTAGCTGACATAGGATAATGATATGTATAATGTACTTTAGAAAGAGCCCAGAACTTCATGCATTCTAAAACCAAAGGCATTCATTTTCTTTGGAAACAACCGCCCATAATGAATATTTCAGTACCTAAGTATTGATCTTTTATACAGAGAGATGTCAAATGAGCCATTCTGCTCTTCCTGGAGGCTAAGCCCTTTTGAATGGTCATGCTCTTGGCAGCAACGGATGGTAGTTTTTCATTTGACAAAACCAGCTATTTCAGTTGGACGGTTAAACCTAAAGAAGCAATTTTCAATAAATGTCCTGCTCTGCAGCTGGTATAACAATTGACTGGAAACTCACTTAGGAGAAATGTATTTTGTTGAGTGTCCCTTTAAATGTCATAGAAAACCTAACTGCAGGTTATGTCCAAGGTATACTTTTGTCCAATTCCTGTTAGTTAAAGGGATATGAAACCCAGTTTTCTTCTTAAACGGGGAGAGTCCACAGCTGCATTCATTACTTTTGGGAATTCAGAACCTGGCCACCTGGAGGAGGCAAAGACACCCCAGCCAAAGGCTTTAATACCTCCCCTACTTCCCTCATCCCCCAGTCATTCTTTGCCTTTCGTCACAGGAGGTTGGCAGAGAAGTGTGGGAAGATTAGGTTTAGTCTCTTATGGAGGGTAGTACTCTTCAGAATGGGACTGGAGTTTTAAGTAGTCTTGTCAGCCTCTCAGAGCATGGATGAAAGTTAGAGTCCGGAGATGCAGGGAGAGTCTTTCTGCGAAACCATCCTGACTCATATTAACAGCTCCATAGGCAGTCAGTGTTGACGAGTTTCGCTTCCTGCTTTCTTCACTCAAGTCCATGTCAGAAGCGATGCTACTATCTGTCACACTTGAAGGGCTGTGTTCCTGTTCCATGGCGTAGATTCCGGTAAGATTATTTCATTTTACTTTCAATATCGGAATGTAATTTAGAAGAAGTCAGAGTCTCAGTTAATATCTCCTGAGGGTGGTTATTGAACAGAGGGGACTTTAATCATGTTTTTTATGTGATTCTTTCTGCTAATGTGTAGTGATGCTTGGGCTTGTGGCTATTTCGGAACATACCAGCCTTTTCTCCAACATAGGTGTGTCCGGTCCACGGCGTCATCCTTACTTGTGGGATATTCTCTTCCCCAACAGGAAATGGCAAAGAGCCCAGCAAAGCTGGTCACATGATCCCTCCTAGGCTCCGCCTACCCTAGTCATTCTCTTTGCCGTTGTACAGGCAACATCTCCACGGAGATGGCTTAGAGTTTTTTAGTGTTTAACTGTAGTTTTTATTATTCAATCAAGAGTTTGTTATTTTGAAATAGTGCTGGTATGTACTATTTACTCAGAAACAGAAAAGAGATGAAGATTTCTGTTTGTATGAGGAAAATGATTTTAGCAACAGTCACTAAAATCCATGGCTGTTCCACACAGGACTGTTGAGAGCAATTAACTTCAGTTGGGGGAACAGTGTGCAGTCTCTTGCTGCTTGAGGTATGACACATTCTAACAAGACGATGTAATGCTGGAAGCTGTCATTTTCCCTATGGGATCCGGTAAGCCATGTTTATTACGATCGTAAATAAGGGCTTCACAAGGGCTTATTAAGACTGTAGACTTTTTCTGGGCTAAATCGATTCATTATTAACACATATTTAGCCTTGAGGAATCATTTTATCTGGGTATTTTGATATAATAATATCGGCAGGCACTGTATTAGACACCTTATTCTTTAGGGGCTTTCCCAAAGCATAAGCAGAGCCTCATTTTCGCGCCGGTGTGGCGCACTTGTTTTTGAGAGGCATGGCATGCAGTCGCATGTGAGAGGAGCTCTGATACTTAGAAAAGACTTTCTGAAGGCGTCATTTGGTATCGTATTCCCCTTTGGGCTTGGTTGGGTCTCAGCAAAGCAGATACCAGGGACTGTAAAGGGGTTAAAGTTTAAAACGGCTCCGGTTCCGTTATTTTAAGGGTTAAAGCTTCCAAATTTGGTGTGCAATACTTTTAAGGCTTTAAGACACTGTGGTGAAAATTTGGTGAATTTTGAACAATTCCTTCATGTTATTTCGCAATTGCAGTAATAAAGTGTGTTCAGTTTAAAATTTAAAGTGACAGTAACGGTTTTATTTTAAAACGTTTTTTGTACTTTGTTATCAAGTTTATGCCTGTTTAACATGTCTGAACTACCAGATAGACTGTGTTCTGAATGTGGGGAAGCCAGAATTCCTATTCATTTAAATAAATGTGATTTATGTGATAATGACAATGATGCCCAAGATGATTCCTCAAGTGAGGGGAGTAAGCATGGTACTGCATCATTCCCTCCTTCGTCTACACGAGTCTTGCCCACTCAGGAGGCCCCTAGTACATCTAGCGCGCCAATACTCCTTACTATGCAACAATTAACGGCTGTAATGGATAATTCTGTCAAAAACATTTTAGCCAAAATGAACACTTATCAGCGTAAGCGCGGCTGCTCTGTTTTAGATACTGAAGAGCATGACGACGCTGATATTAATATTTCTGAAGGGCCCCTAACCCAGTCTGATGGGGCCAGGGAGGTTTTGTCTGAGGGAGAAATTACTGATTCAGGGAACATTTCTCAACAGGCTGAACCTGATGTGATTGCTTTTAAATTTAAGTTGGAACATCTCCGCATTCTGCTTAAGGAGGTATTATCCACTCTGGATGATTGTGACAAGTTGGTCATCCCAGAGAAACTATGTAAAATGGACAAGTTCCTAGAGGTGCCGGGGCTCCCAGAAGCTTTTCCTATACCCAAGCGGGTGGCGGACATTGTTAATAAAGAATGGGAAAGGCCCGGTATTCCTTTCGTCCCTCCCCCCATATTTAAAAAATTGTTTCCTATGGTCGACCCCAGAAAGGACTTATGGCAGACAGTCCCCAAGGTCGAGGGAGCGGTTTCCACTTTAAACAAACGCACCACTATACCCATAGAGGATAGTTGTGCTTTCAAAGATCCTATGGATAAAAAATTAGAAGGTTTGCTTAAAAAGATGTTTGTTCAGCAAGGTTACCTTCTACAACCAATTTCATGCATTGTCCCTGTCGCTACAGCCGCATGTTTCTGGTTCGATGATCTGATAAAGGCGGTCGATAGTGATTCTCCTCCTTTTGAGGAGATTATGGACAGAATCAATGCTCTCAAATTGGCTAATTCTTTCACCCTAGACGCCACTTTGCAATTGGCTAGGTTAGCGGCTAAGAATTCTGGGTTTGCTATTGTGGCGCGCAGAGCACTTTGGTTGAAATCTTGGTCGGCTGATGCGTCTTCCAAGAACAAGCTACTTAACATTCCTTTCAAGGGGAAAACGCTGTTTGGCCCTGACTTGAAAGAGATTATCTCTGATATCACTGGGGGTAAGGGCCACGCCCTTCCTCAGGATCGGCCTTTCAAGGCAAAAAATAAACCTAATTTTCGTCCCTTTCGTAGAAACGGACCAGCCCAAGGTGCTACGTCCTCTAAGCAAGAGGGTAATACTTCTCAAGCCAAGCCAGCTTGGAGACCAATGCAAGGCTGGAACAAGGGAAAGCAGGCCAAGAAACCTGCCACTGCTACCAAGACAGCATGAAATGTTGGCCCCCGATCCGGGACCGGATCTGGTGGGGGGCAGACTCTCTCTCTTCGCTCAGGCTTGGGCAAGAGATGTTCTGGATCCTTGGGCGCTAGAAATAGTCTCCCAAGGTTATCTTCTGGAATTCAAGGGACTTCCCCCAAGGGGGAGGTTCCACAGGTCTCAGTTGTCTTCAGACCACATAAAAAGACAGGCATTCTTACATTGTGTAGAAGACCTGTTAAAAATGGGAGTGATTCATCCTGTTCCATTAAGAGAACAAGGGATGGGGTTCTACTCCAATCTGTTCATAGTTCCCAAAAAAGAGGGAACGTTCAGACCAATCTTAGATCTCAAGATCTTAAACAAGTTTCTCAAGGTTCCATCGTTCAAGATGGAAACCATTCGAACTATTCTTCCTTCCATCCAGGAAGGTCAATTCATGACCACGGTGGATTTAAAGGATGCGTATCTACATATTCCTATCCACAAGGAACATCATCGGTTCCTAAGGTTCGCATTCCTGGACAAACATTACCAGTTCGTGGCGCTTCCTTTCGGATTAGCCACTGCTCCAAGGATTTTCACAAAGGTACTAGGGTCCCTTCTAGCTGTGCTAAGACCAAGGGGCATTGCTGTAGTACCTTACTTGGACGACATTCTGATTCAAGCGTCGTCCCTTCCTCAAGCAAAGGCTCACACGGACATTGTCCTGGCCTTTCTCAGATCTCACGGATGGAAAGTGAACGTGGAAAAGAGTTCTCTATCCCCGTCAACAAGGGTTCCCTTCTTGGGAACAATAATAGACTCCTTAGAAATGAGGATTTTTCTGACAGAGGCCAGAAAAACAAAACTTCTAGACTCTTGTCGGATACTTCATTCCGTTCCTCTTCCTTCCATAGCTCAGTGCATGGAAGTGATCGGGTTGATGGTAGCGGCAATGGACATAGTTCCTTTTGCGCGCATTCATCTAAGACCATTACAACTGTGCATGCTCAGTCAGTGGAATGGGGACTATACAGACTTGTCTCTGAAGATACAAGTAAATCAGAGGACCAGAGACTCACTCCGTTGGTGGCTGTCCCTGGACAACCTGTCACAAGGGATGACATTCCGCAGACCAGAGTGGGTCATTGTCACGACCGACGCCAGTCTGATGGGCTGGGGCGCGGTCTGGGGATCCCTGAAAGCTCAGGGTCTTTGGTCTCGGGAAGAATCTCTTCTACCGATAAATATTCTGGAACTGAGAGCGATATTCAATGCTCTCAAGGCTTGGCCTCAGCTAGCGAGGGCCAAGTTCATACGGTTTCAATCAGACAACATGACAACTGTTGCGTACATCAACCATCAGGGGGGAACAAGGAGTTCCCTAGCGATGGAAGAAGTGACCAAAATCATTCTATGGGCGGAGTCTCACTCCTGCCACCTGTCTGCTATCCACATCCCAGGAGTGGAAAATTGGGAAGCGGATTTTCTGAGTCGTCAGACATTGCATCCGGGGGAGTGGGAACTCCATCCGGAAATCTTTGCCCAAGTCACTCAGCTGTGGGGCATTCCAGACATGGATCTGATGGCCTCTCGTCAGAACTTCAAAGTTCCTTGCTACGGGTCCAGATCCAGGGATCCCAAGGCGGCTCTAGTGGATGCACTAGTAGCACCTTGGACCTTCAAACTAGCTTATGTGTTCCCGCCGTTTCCTCTCATCCCCAGGCTGGTAGCCAGGATCAATCAGGAGAGGGCGTCGGTGATCTTGATAGCTCCTGCGTGGCCACGCAGGACTTGGTATGCAGATCTGGTGAATATGTCATCGGCTCCACCTTGGAAGCTACCTTTGAGACGAGACCTTCTTGTTCAGGGTCCGTTCGAACATCCGAATCTGGTTTCACTCCAGCTGACTGCTTGGAGATTGAACGCTTGATTTTATCAAAGCGAGGGTTCTCAGATTCTGTTATCGATACTCTTGTTCAGGCCAGAAAGCCTGTAACTAGAAAGATTTACCACAAAATTTGGAAAAAATATATCTGTTGGTGTGAATCTAAAGGATTCCCTTGGGACAAGGTTAAGATTCCTAGGATTCTATCCTTCCTTCAAGAAGGATTGGAAAAAGGATTATCTGCAAGTTCCCTGAAGGGACAGATTTCTGCCTTGTCGGTGTTACTTCACAAAAAACTGGCTGCTGTGCCAGATGTTCAAGCCTTTGTTCAGGCTCTGGTTAGAATTAAGCCTGTTTACAAACCTTTGACTCCTCCTTGGAGTCTCAATTTAGTTCTTTCAGTTCTTCAGGGGGTTCCGTTTGAACCCTTGCATTCCGTTGATATTAAGTTATTATCTTGGAAAGTTCTGTTTTTAGTTGCAATTTCTTCTGCCAGAAGAGTTTCAGAATTATCTGCTCTGCAGTGTTCTCCTCCTTATCTGGTGTTCCATGCAGATAAGGTGGTTTTACGTACTAAACCTGGTTTTCTTCCAAAAGTTGTTTCTAACAAAAACATTAACCAGGAGATTATCGTACCTTCTCTGTGTCCGAAACCAGTTTCAAAGAAGGAACGTTTGTTGCACAATTTGGATGTTGTTCGCGCTCTAAAATTCTATTTAGATGCTACAAAGGATTTTAGACAAACATCTTCCTTGTTTGTTGTTTATTCCGGTAAAAGGAGAGGTCAAAAAGCAACTTCTACCTCTCTCTCTTTTTGGATTAAAAGCATCATCAGATTGGCTTACGAGACTGCCGGACGGCAGCCTCCCGAAAGAATCACAGCTCATTCCACTAGGGCTGTGGCTTCCACATGGGCCTTCATGAACGAGGCTTCTGTTGATCAGATATGTAGGGCAGCGACTTGGTCTTCACTGCACACTTTTACCAAATTTTACAAGTTTGATACTTTTGCTTCTTCTGAGGCTATTTTTGGGAGAAAGGTTTTGCAAGCCGTGGTGCCTTCCATTTAGGTGACCTGATTTGCTCCCTCCCTTCATCCGTGTCCTAAAGCTTTGGTATTGGTTCCCACAAGTAAGGATGACGCCGTGGACCGGACACACCTATGTTGGAGAAAACAGAATTTATGTTTACCTGATAAATTACTTTCTCCAACGGTGTGTCCGGTCCACGGCCCGCCCTGGTTTTTTTAATCAGGTCTGATAATTTATTTTCTTTAACTACAGTCACCACGGTACCATATGGTTTCTCCTATGCAATTATTCCTCCTTAACGTCGGTAGAATGACTGGGGTAGGCGGAGCCTAGGAGGGATCATGTGACCAGCTTTGCTGGGCTCTTTGCCATTTCCTGTTGGGGAAGAGAATATCCCACAAGTAAGGATGACGCCGTGGACCGGACACACCGTTGGAGAAAGTAATTTATCAGGTAAACATAAATTCTGTT
This sequence comes from Bombina bombina, assembly GCF_027579735.1. NCBI lineage: Eukaryota > Metazoa > Chordata > Amphibia > Anura > Bombinatoridae > Bombina > Bombina bombina. The sequence continues at coordinate 289,489,331 of NC_069504.1, forward strand.
TTTTTGTAAGGCTGCACGGTCCTTGTGGACTGGCGTGTTTTTCTTTGGCCTGCACGGTGCACCTTGGCGTGGTCACGTTTTCTGTTCTCCATTTCCATATTCCTGACAGTGTGGTGACGGTGAGAGTCTGTTTCGCTAGTTGTCTTGGTCATAGTTGGTGGTGAGTGCACCAGCCATTGGGGGTGTAAGGTGCCGTTTATTTTTTATCCATAATCTCAATCTCCAAGTAATGGGGGATTCAGATTTTTTGGAGATGGATGTCTCTGATTCAGATTCTACTTCTTGCAAAGAATATGAAATGGCCCGGGTAATCCATGCTCATCAGTTATGTTCTGAATGCCGCTTTAGAGTGCTCTTTTCTCCCGAATCTGGGAACTTAGAGTCCGCTGAGCCATCCACTACTGATAATTCCATATCCTGCGAGGAGCGCGCCCTAGATCCTTCTTTTGCTACGCAAGCAGGTGTCCCGAATGCCGTTACCCCTTCTCCGGAAGGGGGCTTGTTTACTCCAGAAGTTACGGTACGGTTCCGCACGGCCATATCTATGGCGTTGGCGCATTTACATCTTCCAGGAAGATACTATCTGTGTTCCGTTAACCAGGGATCGTCAGGCGTGGGATCGTCTGTATCAGATCGCCCTCTAGGGGAAGCGGTTTCCTTTTCTGAAAACATTTTCTTCTCTGGGATTTGATACTAGTGATTTTGTGGTCGCTTTAGCACTTCCACAGAAGTTAAATAAAAAGTGTTAGAATATTGTTATGTCTACTGTTTAATTTGTCTATACCTACTAGGGCTTGGACTTTTCTGTGGCCTTGGACAGTTCTGGGGTGCCCTATGTATCAGGCTGGTCCGGGTTGGGCACTAGTTTTCTGTTCCTTAAGGTCTATATCAACCACGTGGTGCCCGTTATAACTCGCTGGCCCGGTTGGGGTGCTGTGTTGCTTAATCTGGTGAAGATTTTGTTTGCTTATTTTTTCTTGATTTTACGTGTTATAGGAGGTCTTTCGTTCCTAGACGTCAGGCTGGTCCTCATTTATTCCTTTGGGTGGGGCATCAGAGGGGGTTCCTGATTGTTGACGGGGTTACCGAGTTTCAGATCCTGCTAAGGCATACTCTGGGGGTTCCTGAGGTCCTTGGGATCAGGAGCTAGTTTTTCTCCTCCCCAATAGGGTTGGAGGTTCAGATGACTCCTTGGAAAATACGTGTTACCAAGTTTAGGTGGCGATTACTCGTCTCCTCTATTGGATTGTACTTTTTGAATCTGTTCCTTGGCGACGGTACCTCTTCCTTAAGGGCTCGAGGTTGCTTGTGCCTTTTTTTCGCCTTCCTTGGGGCTGGTTTTCTGGCCATCTGTTCTGGAAGTTCGGGCCTTTTGACCTTTTTTCCCCCTATGGTAGCTCGTCTGCTTCCATATGTTTGAAGCTCTGGAGATTGTGTTGTCTCTTTTTTTCCGGCGGTTGCCCCTGCTTAGGCGTTTCGGTTTGATGCTCGTTCATTTGTGAATTCCTTGAGCTGTAGGGGTTTCCAGGAGGTTGATCCTGGGAGGATCTTAGGAGACTATTTATTTATCTTATCAAACTAGATTTTCTAGGTTTTAAGCTCTTTTTTCTTGTAAGTTTACTTTAGTCTTTAGACTTAGTGGGTGTTGTCCCTCGAGCCTTTAGGGATTAAGCTCTCTGTCTCTGGGACACGTACGTGAGCGTTCAGTGTCCAAGGACCCTTGGATGTGGCTGTGATTGCATCACCTATGGTGCAAGGTCTTCTCCGGATGGGGTAACCTGATGGTTCCTCAGGGGTTATAGTTTAAAGCCGGCTCTGGGTTCCGGGTATCCGGTTTTCTTGTCCTAATCCTTGTCTTTGCCTGGACATATTGGGTTTTCTGTGTCCAGAACCCTTAGGTTGGATCTGGACGGCCCAGTTTTCAGATTCCGGCGGATTTTTCTCTCTTAATGGAGAATGGAAATTTCTACTGGGTGGCTGTAGTAGCCGGATGGCTCCTTTAAATCGGTATTGGCCTTTTGATGTCTGTCTACAGCTTTACGCTCCATGCCTGCGGGAGGGTGAGCTGTTATGTTTGCGTTTCCCCCTTTTGGGGAGGATTGGGCATACCCCAGTATCCACCTGGTGCCCCAGATGTCTTTTTCTTCTTCTGTTCTTCTTGTGTGCAGGATGTCATGTGCAGGGTTGGTTTTTCTGGTGTCATGCCATTACTGTAGTTTCAGTATAGGGTCTCCTTTTTTGGGAGTGTCCCTTTTCTTCGGGAAGGGAGCTGTGTCTGGGTTCTGGAACCCGAGCTCGTTCTTGGGGGGTCTGGATCCTCTCCTTTCTTCTTCTTGAGAGTCTGGGTGGTTTGGGGAACATTTAATTCCTTTGTCCTTTCGGACATTGCCAGTTGCCTTGGTGCTGGGTCCGTTGCCTTGGAGTGGGAGTCAGAGATCTGACTGCTCTGTTGAGCCTTGGCCGTGTATCATCACTAGATCTTGTGGGCCTTTCTTTGCAGTGTCTCCTTTCCACAGCAGCTTTTTCTCTGCTGGTTTTGGGTACTATCCTTACTTTCCTGTTATTCTTGGGAGGGAGTTGCTCTGCTCTTCTCGAAACTTGTCCTCTGAGGATCCTGGTGCAGTTTACTAGCTTTTGATTAGCTAGTGTTGGCGGCTTGCATCCACTTAGACCTCCATTTGCGGAGGAAAGCCTGTGGCTTGATCTGGAACATTATAGGATTTAGTGACTCCGGGGGTGGTTTTTATTCCTCGGTCGCTCTATCCTGAGTGCGGGTTTCCACTCTGTGTATCGGAGGGGGTCTACCTTTGTCCCTCTAGGTTTCCAGGGTTGGGGCGTTACGTTTGTCCCTTGGACTCCATGCAGATAAGGGTCTGGGATTTTCCTCCCTTCACTCTGCTCGGTTGGTAGGGTTCGTTCTTTACGCGGCTTTGTCCTGTTGCACTCATGGTTTGCGCTCTTGAAATTATGCGGGGGTTCTTTATTGCCCTAGTTGTTTGTCTGGTGGTCCTTTCGGACTTTCCTATCTGAGTTCTTCTTCCCTTCAGGGAGAATGTGGAGGTCCCCCTTACTTCGGGTCAGGGGTGAATTTCAGTGTGGGCTTGGTGCCTGCGGGACTTTTTCTCCTCGGAGGCCTTTTGTTCTCGGTTGAGTCTAGTGATTCTGGGCGGTCTATAGCAAGGGCCTTGCTGGTTTTAACTGATGGGCAGTTACTTGGTCCTTTCCATTTTTGTCCTTCTGCTTCAGGTCAAGCAGCTTTGTTGTTGGGTGTTGGGGTGATTTCAAGCTGTGGTGTCCTCAGAATGGGCCGCTTCTTGTACCCGCCCGTCTTGCATTCAGTATCCTCTATAGCTTGGATATTGTTTTTCCAAAAGTAATGAATGCAGCTGTGGACTCTCCCCGTTTAAGAAGAAAAACTTAAATTATGCTTACCTGATAATTTTATTTTCTTCTGATGGGGAGAGTCCACAGCTCCCCGCCTGCGTTTTTATTCTGTGGGGCGGCCGTAAATTTAGTTTTTATTCTTCTGGCACCTTTCTCACCCTGATATTTTTCCTACTGTTCCTTGTTCCCTCGGCAGAATGACTGGGCGATGAGAGAAGTGGGGGAGGTATTTAAGCCTTTGGCTGGGATGTCTTTGCCTCCTCCTGGTGGCCAGGTTCTGAATTCCCAAAAGTAATAAATGCAGCTGTGGACTCTCCCCGTCAGAAGAAAAGAAAATTATCAGGTAAACATAATTAGTTTTTTCTTTCTTTCATGATTCAGATAGAACATGCAATTTTAAGCAAATTTCTAAATTACGCATATTATCAATTTTTTTTGTTCTCTTGGTGTCTTTATTTGAAAGGGCAGGAATGTAAGCTTTGGATCCGGACCATTTTTGGTTCAGCGCCCTGGGTAGTGCTTGCAGATTGGTGGGCCAGCTCCTAAGCTTACATTCCTGCTTTTTCAAATAAAGATACCAAGAGAACAAAGAAAAATTGATAGGTGTAAATTAGAAAGCTGCTTAAAAATGCATGCTCTATCTGAATCATGAAAGGAAAAATGTTGTTTTTAATATCCCTTTAACTTCTCTCTTACAATGTAATGGTGAAGATCATTGTTAGACTAAAAGATTGTGTTTTCTTTGGGCCTAGAGTTTATTGAAATGTTTTTATAATGTGGTTCAGAATCCTGAGTTAAAGAACACACAAGGACATATTCAATGTTGCTAAAGGGATATAAAACCCAATTTTTTTTCTTTCATGATTCAGATAGACATGCAATTTTATTTATTTGTGTTAATATGTGTATATACAGATATTAACACACAAATATATATGTATATAAGCATACACATATATATTTACATGGAACACACCGCTTCCATAGACAATGTAAAGGCACTTTTCATTGACCTTTTTTTTTCTACCACCCCAGACCCGCACGCTATTTCCCCTTATAACTGCTTAGTGCATTTTTATTTTTAATAGATGATGCTACATTTTTTATTTTAAAAACGGGACCTTACATTTTATTTTGCAGGCAATTGGGGGACATTTTAAATTTTTTCCAGAGGTCTAACCTCAGATTAATTTTTTTAAGTGCTAATTGCCACCGCAAGCTCAAGGTAGCAATACCAAGCCACTTGTAATGCACGCCTGTAAGCGATAAATTAGCACTTCACTTGTAATCTAACCCTTAATAAGTAGTGATGCCTGCAAATCAGTTGACTGCAGGTAGGAAGTAAAATGTCTTTCTTTAACATAGCTACTTTTCATTGGCACGGTGAATGTATTTAAAATCGGTAGTTCTGTTGCCAAGATTCTTGTCAATTTCATTATTCTATTCAGAATTTCCTCCATTGCACAATGAGGCATGGGGCATACATGTAAATTTAACAGCACAGTTGTTTTCTTTTTCTGTAAACATGTAATTACTCATAAAACTGTTGTATTGCTGTGTTTTAAAAACTATCAGTGCTTTCCATTACCATTCAGGAGGTTGCTTGCTCTGGTATCTACTCTAGATTAGCTGCAGGTGCACTCATTTATATTAAATGTCCCTGTATAAATAGGCTGACAGACATACAGGAGAATTGGTTCTAAGACTTCTGAAATAACGTAAACAGATATTAATATTAATACTCAGATACCATGTTTAACTTGTGGCTACATTTCTATATTGGACTGCAGTTGTGTCTACATAAAGCATTTAGTTTAATACACACTAATTAAAGGGACAGTCTACTTGAATTTGTTTACTGTTTAAAAAGATAGATAACGCCTTTACTACCCGTTCCCCAGCTTTACACAACCAGCATTGTTATATTAACCCCTTAAGGACCAGCGACGTACCCTGTATGTCACTGGCCTTTTTTTGGGACTTGATTGTTTTATAGCGCGGTCTGGCCACCAGCTTTGAGACTGCTCTATTCCACAAAGCCTGCTGGAGGGAGGGCATTAATAGCGTGTTCTTGCTAGACTTGTGCTATTATGTCCTGAAAAAACCCTTAACGTCCAGTGACATACAGGGTATATTGTGGTCATTAAGGGGTTAATATACTTTAAAACCTCTAAACTTCTAAGTCCCTGCATGCCGCCTCTTCTTTCAGTGCATTTCATTAGCTAGTTCATGGGTGCAATATAGATCATTGTGCTCGCTCCCGTGGAGTTATGCATGAACCAGCACTATTTGGCTAAAATTAACAAAACTAATTTTCAAGTAGACTGTTCCTTTAAATTCCTTATTTTTTTTTTATAGTTGCTTATGACAAATAATTGAATTGAATAATTGAAACTATTTTTTCTGCTTTAATCAGATTTAGTGCTGAGATTAACCTAGCAGTTAAAGATTATAACTGATTTTACATTTTTATTACCTGGAACATGGTTAATAATAATAAAAAAAAAATAATAATAAATATATATATATATATATATATATATATATATATATATATATATATATATATATATATATATATATATATATATATATAATCCAAGTTTAAATGTCATTTTGGGTATGAAATAATAACCTAGTAACATAAAGTACTAGGTAATATGCTGTTTAGCTGGAATTAACCATAGATGATTCATTTTATAAAAATAGAAACTTAATAACCAGTTGATACTGTGCGTATGTAAATAAACAGTAAATAAAGTTGCCGTTTCCGATGGATTGAAGTAAAGTATATCTTGTTAACTTGCAAATCCTGTGACATCTGTGGGCAATCAGTTGAAAGAACCTAGCAGCTCACTACAACCTTTTGCTTTCAGCTACACAGCAAGTTGCTGGAGGCAGAGCGCCAGCTAGGGGAGGCACACGGCAGACTGAAGGAACAGAGGCAGCTGTCTGCTGAGAAACTGATGGACAAAGAGCAACAGGTGGCTGATCTTCAGCTCAAGCTCTCACGTGCTGACGAGCAGGTGCGCTAATGGGTTCTCTATTTAAAGAAGCATTAAAAAAACTCCATATTTTCAAGAAAACAATTATTGTGATTTATTTGCCCCCTGCTTTTCCTGTAATTCTGAAAGTTGCTTTTTTCCCACTTCCCCAGAGATGCTGAAGTTCTATAGGATTTTGTTTCTCTGGAACAACTTAAAGGGATATGAAACCCAAAATGTTTCTTTCATGATTCAGATAGCGCATGCGATTTTAAACAACTTTTCTAATTTACTTCTATTCTCACTTATTCTTTGTTCTTTTGGTATCTTTTGTTAAAAAGCAGGGGTGTAAGCTTAGGAGCCAGCTCATTTCTGGAGCACTGTATGGCAGCAGTTTTGCAAGAATTGTATCCATTTACAAGAGTACTAGATGGCAGGCACTATTTCCTGCCATCTAGTGCTCAAGATAACTACCTAGGTATCTCTTCAACAAAGAATATTGTAAGAACAAAGCAAATTTGATAATAGTAGTAAATTGGAAACTTAAAATTGTATGTTCTGTTTTTTTGGGTTTCATTTACCTTTATCATATCAGCAGACTCAACATGTTTGCAACAAACACCTTGTTTTCTGCAATTGTTTTTCAGTGAGCTAATTCCACCCATGAGAAGCCAGATTCTACTGTCATATTGTTAACACAACCTGTTTTGTTTTGCATTTGCTTACTTGATAGCCCCTACTGAGGTCAGTTAGGAACAGATATGGATCAGGTTTAGGTTTGGTCATGGCTTAGGTCTGCAATGTGCCATTTCTAATTCTCAGAATTGGAAAACACAATATTTTAGAGTTAAATGAAATGGAAAATGCTCAAAATAAATAATAAAAATATAATTGGATTATTTATTTTTTTACTGCACATGATTAAACCGTTTATATTACAATATCCACGTGTCCCTTTAACTGTGAAACCGCTTCCCTTCTACATATACACCATAAGCAGAAGGGAAAACGTCTTATCTACATATCTAAACAGCTTATTTATCACAGCTTATAAGTCCTTTATGCTTCAATTTATATAGGAGGAAGTACCAGTTTGTTATTTTATTCATTGGTTCTAGTTGCTATTGTAGAAAGTCCTGATTGACTCCTCATAACAAGGCAAGTGTGGGTGCAGTTTAGCTATTGAAAAACTATTCTGCAAACAAATTGATTTTTTTTTAAATTTTATTTCACACTTACCTAGTATGTTTATTTTTTTTGTAAGTACAAGGTGTTTACTGTCCTTTTTAAAATTTAATAAACCTTGCACTTTAAAACAGATCCATACATTTGTTTTATTTTCCTTTATTTTTCATTTCCATTTCTTCAGCTTAAAGAAAATAATTCTACTTCTACGGACCTGCAGCATCAACTGGAGAAGCTAAGGCAGCAGCATCAGGAGCAGCAGACTTTGCAGCAAACCACTACATCAAAACTGAGGGAAGCCCAGGTAAAAACATAGACCAAACCTAGATTCATTTAGTCTGGAAAAGCTTCTTTCTTTCTAATGATACAGTGAGTCCACGGGATCATCAATTACTGTTGAGAATACCACTACTGACCAGCAGGAGGAGGCAAAGAGCACCACAGCAAAGCTGTTAAGTATCACGTCCCTACCTACAATCCCCAGTCATTCTCTTTGCCTTAGGTGCAAGGAGGATTTGAATGTTTAGGTGTCTGTTAATGATTCTTCTTTCAAGAGTTTTTTATTTTGGAAGCTTGGACAAGCTTGCTCTGATCTTCCCTTATGTGTTGGGTATAGCCGTACTCCACAGTAGTCTCTTCAGCAGTCGGACGGCAAGACTACAGGTAAGTTCCTTTCTCCAACATAGGTGTGTCCGGTCCACGGCGTCATCCTTACTTGTGGGATATTCTCTTCCCCAACAGGAAATGGCAAAGAGCCCAGCAAAGCTGGTCACATGATCCCTCCTAGGCTCCGCCTACCCCAGTCATTCTCTTTGCCGTTGTACAGGCAACATCTCCACGGAGATGGCTTAGAGTTTTTTAGTTCTTTCAGTTCTTCAGGGGGTTCCGTTTGAACCCTTACATTCCGTTGATATTAAGTTATTATCTTGGAAAGTTTTGTTTTTAGTTGCGATTTCTTCTGCTAGAAGAGTCTCAGAATTATCTGCTCTGCAGTGTTCTCCTCCTTATCTGGTGTTCCATGCAGATAAGGTGGTTTTACGTACTAAACCTGGTTTTCTTCCAAAAGTTGTTTCTAACAAAAACATTAACCAGGAGATTATCGTACCTTCTCTGTGTCCAAAACCAGTTTCAAAGAAGGAACGTTTGTTGCACAATTTGGATGTTGTTCGCGCTCTAAAATTCTATTTAGATGCTACAAAGGATTTTAGACAAACATCTTCCTTGTTTGTTGTTTATTCAGGTAAAAGGAGAGGTCAAAAAGCAACTTCTACCTCTCTCTCTTTTTGGATTAAAAGCATCATCAGATTGGCTTACGAGACTGCCGGACGGCAGCCTCCCGAAAGAATCACAGCTCATTCCACTAGGGCTGTGGCTTCCACATGGGCCTTCAAGAACGAGGCTTCTGTTGATCAGATATGTAGGGCAGCGACTTGGTCTTCACTGCACACTTTTACCAAATTTTACAAGTTTGATACTTTTGCTTCTTCTGAGGCTATTTTTGGGAGAAAGGTTTTGCAAGCCGTGGTGCCTTCCATTTAGGTGACCTGATTTGCTCCCTCCCTTCATCCGTGTCCTAAAGCTTTGGTATTGGTTCCCACAAGTAAGGATGACGCCGTGGACCGGACACACCTATGTTGGAGAAAACAGAATTTATGTTTACCTGATAAATTTCTTTCTCCAACGGTGTGTCCGGTCCACGGCCCGCCCTGGTTTTTTTAATCAGGTCTGATATTTTATTTTCTTTAACTACAGTCACCACGGTACCATATGGTTTCTCCTATGCAAATATTCCTCCTTAACGTCGGTCGAATGACTGGGGTAGGCGGAGCCTAGGAGGGATCATGTGACCAGCTTTGCTGGGCTCTTTGCCATTTCCTGTTGGGGAAGAGAATATCCCACAAGTAAGGATGACGCCGTGGACCGGACACACCGTTGGAGAAAGAAATTTATCAGGTAAACATAAATTCTGTTTTTTTGTTTTCTGGGGCTAGGAGGCTGGCACTGAAGGGGTTAAGCCCTGTCTGCTCTTAATGTGGGACAAATATCTTTATGAAGGATAAGTATGGCAATGTACAGGCACTTTAATGGCATGTGAATGGAGACTTGGGTTTAATCCACTTCATGGAAGGGGTTAACAGTCTATGGAGTTCAAACTGTACTTTCTTTTTAAAGACACGATGAGTCCATGGATCATCTTCATTACTTATGGGATATTTACCTCCTGGTCAGCAGGATGAGGCAAAGAGCGCCACAGCAGAGCTGTTAAATAGCTCCTCCCTTCCCTCCCACTCCAGTCATTATCTTTGCCTACGTTAGTGCTAGGAAGAGGTGAAGTTAGGTGTTAGAAAAGATTCTTCAATCAAGAGTTTATTATTTTTAAAGTAGTGCAAGATTGTGCTGCTTTGTTCTAGGGTGGAGCTGTAGTCCATATCAGTCTCTTCAGTAGAGCTTTTGGTGGCTTTAGAGCAATGGGAACTGGTGAGACATAATTCTCACTGCGCCTCCCATACATTTATGCTGCCCTAATCCTGATGGCCTAAGCAATATTAACTCGGGCTTTATCATTTTCCTCAGGGCTATGGGAGGGAGAGGACCTCTTAAACCTGCTGGACTGTTCTGCTGTTGGACAGAATGAAGGTAAGTGCTGACTTTTTTATTCTGGGAGGATAACAAGACTTAGAGGAAAGTGGGCACTTTAAGATAAATATAACACATAAGGCTCAGAAACATGGGGCTCTTTATGTTGGAACATTATGCTCTCTGTGTATGGAGGGTTTTGGACAGCATAAGTACAGGCACTGGGGCTGGGAGCTAAGCTTATTTGACATTACGGTGGTTAATTTCCCTAACAGTTTATTTTTCTATGAAGCCGGTCGGGTTATGTTTGTTTAGTAACGCCCATGATGGGCGGGGCTATCGTTTTCGCGCGCTTCTTCTCAGCTGCGCAGTATTCAGCCTTGTCTGGTGTGTCATGGACGTCTGAGCAACGTCGCACTCGAACTGCATGATTGTATAATTTGAGCAAGCGGTTTTAGCGCTATAGAGCCCTTATTATCCGGATCGCTAAAGATATAGCAGTGAGCCTGGTTGGCAGGTAGGCGCCTCAGCAAAGCTGCTGAGGTGTAAGAGGGTCTGAATTTTTTCTTTATTTAACTGAGAATACGTTCTTTTTCTCAATGCAGTAAATCTGGAAAAGAGTTCCTTAATCCCGAATACTGTACAAGGGTGACTTTCTTGTGAACTCTAATCGATTCTATATCTATAAGGATTTTTCTGACAGAAGTCAGGAAATCAAAGATTTTCGATACCTGCCGAGCCCTTCAGTCCACTCCTCGGCCGTCAGGGGCCCAGTGCATGGAAGTAATCGGACTGATGGTGGCGGCAATGGACATCATCCCGTGTGCTCGGTTCCACCTCAGACCTCTGCCGTTAAACATGCTCAGACAGTAGAATGGAGATTATGCAGACTTGCCTCCTCGAATAACCCTGGAACAGGAGACGAGGGACTCACTTCAATGGTTGTTGTCTCTCGATCATCTATCCCAGGGAACCTGCTTTCACAGACCGTCCTGGGTGATTGTGGCAACAGACGCCAACCTTCTAGGGTGGGGAGCTGTCTGGGGTTCCCTAAAGGCTCAGGAAGTGTGGACTCACGCGGAGTCTGTTCTTCCTATAAACATTCTGGAACTAACAGCGATCTTCAATACTCTTCTGGCCTGGCCTCAGTTAGCCTCGGCCCAGTTTATCAGATTCCAATCGGACAACATAACTTCAGTGGCTTACATCAATCATCAGGGAGGAACGAAGAGTTCCTTAGCGATGACCGAGGTAACCAAGATAATTCGGTGGGCGGAGGCACATTCTTGCTATCTGTCGGCGATCCACATCCCAGGGGTGGACAATTGGGAGGCGGACTTTCTGAGCAGGCAGACTTTTCATCCGGGAGAGTGGGAACTCCATCCGGAAGTGTTCTCCAGCCTGATTCTCAAATGGGGTCGGCCGGAGTTAGATCTCATGGCTTCTCTACAGAATGCCAAGCTCCCGAGATACGGGTCGAGGTCCAGGGATCCCCAGGCGGAACTGATAGATGCTCTGGTGGTTCCTTGGTCCTTCATCCTTGCATATCTATTTCCTCCGTTTGCGCTTCTTCTTCGGGTAATTGCTTGAATCAAACAGGAGAGGGCGTCAGTGATTCTTATTGCTCCGGCTTGGCCTCGCAGGATTTGGTATGCAGATCTGGTGGAAATGTCATCTCTGCCACCTTGGAGACTTCCGTTGAGGAAGGACCTTCTAATTAAAGGACCTTTTCTTCACCCAATTCTAGTTTCTCTGAAGCTGACTGCTTGGAGATTGAACGCTTAATTTTATCCAAGCGGGGGTTTTCTGAAGCGGTCATAGGGACCATGATTCAGGCTCGTAAGTCTGTGACTAGAAAGATTTACCTTAAAGTTTGGCATAAATACCTTTATTGGTGTAAATCCAAGGCTACTCATGGAGTAGGGTTAGGATTCCAAGAATTTTGTTCTTTCTCCAAGATGGTTTGGAGAAGGGTTTATCGACAAGTTCCCTAAAGGGTCAGATCTCAGCTTTATCTGTCTTTTTTCACAAACGTCTGGCGGATGTTTCAGATGTTCAATCATTCTGTCAGGCCTTGGTTAGGATCAGGCCTGTGTTTAAACTAGTTACTCCTCCTTGGAGTCTTAATTTAGTTCTCAAAGTTCTTCCAGGGGAGTTCCGTTTGAGCCTATGCATTCCTTAGATATTAAGTTGTTATTTTGGAAAGTTTTATTTCTTATTGCTATTTCTTCAGCTTGTAGAGTGTCTGAGCTCTCGGCGTTGCAATACACTTCTCCTTACCTTATTTTCCACTCAGATAAGGTAGTTTTACGTACTAAACTAGGTTTTCTTCCTAAGGTTGTTTCAGATAGGAACATTAATCAGGAGATTGTGGTTCCTTCCTTGTGTCCTAATCCTCCTTCTCAGAAAGAACGTCTTCTGCACAATTTGGACGTGGTCCGTGCTTTAATATTTTATTTTCAATTGACTAAGGACTTTCGTCAGTCCTCTTCTTTGTTTGTAATTTTCTCTGGAAAACGTAAGGGTCAGAAAGCTACGGCTACCTCTCTTTTTGGCTGAAGAGTATCATCCGTTTTGCATATGAGACTGCTGGACAGCAGCCTCCTGAGAGAGTTACAGCTCATTCCACTAGGGCTGTTGCTTCCTCATGGTCATTCAAAAATGGAGCTTCTGTGGAACAGATTTGCAAGGCTGCAACTTGGCGCTCTCTTCACACTTTTTTGAAATTCTATAAATTTGATACTTTTGCTTCGGCCGAGGCCGCTTTTGGGAGAAAGGTTCTTTAAGTAGTGGTGCCTTCCGTTTAGGTTCCCTGTCTTGTCCCTCCCTTATCTGTGTACTCTAGCTTGGGTATTGTATCCCATAAGTAATGAAGATGATCCGTGGACTCATCGTGTCTAAAAAGAAACAAATTTATCAGGTAAGCATAAATTTTCTTTTTAAAGTAATTTAATTAGCTTTTTGAAAGTTTTCTATCTATCCCTGGTACTCCTATGGTTACAGTTCCATGGGAAGGGAGTAATATTATTTCCTCTCAGATAAGTGTATGATGCATGATTTATGTACCGCTGCTTCTAGTTGTCTGTATGTTTAACAGCACCCCCGGGTTCCTTATGTTTATTTATGTCAGGGACTGTTAGGAGAGTGCGGTTTCTGTTTGGCGCCATTTCTATGGGGCTGGAGAAATGTCTCACGGTTGCGGAGTGAAGCGCAGTTAGTGATGTCATTTTACACACGGGGTAATGTAGTTTCATTCCAGTCTAGTAAAAAGAAATATGGTTTAGTTTTTTTTTGTTACAGGAGCTTCTCATTTTGAGGAGTTTTTCGGCGGAGTGAAGCACTTCACGCCATGCCGTTTTGTGGGCCCAGCCCCTTTTTTCTCGGAAGCGGAGCAGTGCCATTTTTAGACCTTACCGGGTTTCTGGGGACTCTGCTTTGTTTTCCGGACTGGGAATGTTTGGCAAAGATCCCTATCTCAAGTTGTAAGCGCTGTAGTGGTTGACTGCAGCAACTATAGACAGCACATAAACGACTGCCCGTGTTTCAATAAGAGTTGACATTAGGTCCCAGTAGGGATCATATGGTCTGATAACTCGGTTTAATAAAATTGTGTTTTATTATCAGAATTAATGTATTTGAATCATTGAAAAGGTGTATTGGCTCTGGAGGTACAATCTGTTTTGTTGTACATCTGTCCTTCATTATTACTTTAAATCTTTAAAGAGATAAAGATTTTCTTTGAGAGTCTTGCGCAACTATGAATTAGTTTTTTTTTTCTGTACTTCTGTACTAGAAAATGCTATTAAATGTACAGATTAGTTTGAACTTCATGTCTCCCAGGATGATGCTGTTTAATTCACTGCCACAGCTTTCTCCTTTTATATCCCAAGCCTCTATGGCGTCACATACAGTGCCCTGCGGTTCCTCTCAATCTCCTGGAGGAGTGTATTTGCATACAGAAATTGCAAGCTCAAGTATCTTCTGCGGTATCTGTGGCTTGGTCTGTTTTCCTTTCCTACAGGGAATAGGCAAGAGGACATTTAAAATCTCAGATTAGAGGGTTTCTGCTCCACATGCTGCTACACAGGTTTGTCTTCTTTTAAGTTAATGAGGAGGATTCACCAGTAGTTTCTGAGGCTGAAATCTCAGATCTGCACAGTTTAATTTCTCCAACATAGGTGTGTCCGGTCCACGGCGTCATCCTTACTTGTGGGATATTCTCTTCCCCAACAGGAAATGGCAAAGAGCCCAGCAAAGCTGGTCACATGATCCCTCCTAGGCTCCGCCTACCCCAGTCATTCTCTTTGCCGTTGCACAGGCAACATCTCCACGGAGATGGCTAAGAGTTTTTTGGTGTTTAAATGTAGTTTTTATTCTTCAATCAAGAGTTTGTTATTTTAAAATAGTGCTGGTATGTACTATTTACTCTGAAACAGAAAAGAGATGAAGATTTCTGTTTGTAAGAGGAAAATGATTTTAGCAACCGTTACTAAAATCAATGGCTGTTTCCACACAGGACTGTTGAGATGAATTAACTTCAGTTGGGGGAAACAGTGGGCAGACTTTTGCTGCTTGAGGTATGACACATTTCTAACAAGACTTGGTAATGCTGGAAGCTGTCATTTTCCCTATGGGAACCGGTAAGCCATTTTCTTAGTTTAGTATAAGAATAAAGGGCTTCACAAGGGCTTTAAAGACTGGTAGACATTTTTCTGGGCTAAAACGATTACTTTATAAGTATATTTAGTGGATTATAACTATAAATAGTTCTTTTAATCTTGGGGATGTATTAAAAAAACGGCAGGCACTGTATTGGACACCTTTTTCACTGGGGGCCTTTTCTAGTCATAGGCAGAGCCTCATTTTCACGCCACTAATGCGCAGTTGTTTTTGGAAAGCAAGGCATGCAGATGCATGTGTGAGGAGCTAAGAACCACTGAAAAAGCTTATTGAAGGCGTCATTTGGTATCGTATTCCCCTCTGGGCTTGGTTGGGTCTCAGCAAAGCAGATACCAGGGACTGTATAGGGGTTAAATGTAAAAGACACTGTGGTGAAATTTTGGTGAATTTTGAACAATTCCTTCATACTTTTTCACATATTCAGTAATAAAGTGTGTTCAGTTTAAAATTTAAAGTGACAGTAACGGTTTTATTTTAAAACGTTTTTTGTGCTTTGTTATCAAGTTTATGCCTGTTAACATGTCTGAACCATCAGATAGACGATGTTCTGTATGTTTGGAAGCCAAGGTTCCTCCCCATTTAAATATATGTGATGAATGTGACATAGTGTCCAAACAAAGTAGGGACAATGATGCCACTGATAATGATGTTGCCCAAAATGATTCCTCAAGCGAGGGGAGTAAGCATGGTACTGCATCATCCCCTTCTGTGTCTACACCAGTCTTGCCCACACAAGAGGCCCCTAGTACATCTAGTGCGCCAATCCTTCTTACTATGCAACAATTAACGGCTGTAATGGATAATTCTATTAAAAACATTTTGTCCAAAATGCCCACTTATCAGAGAAAGCGCGATTGCTCTGTTTTAGATACTGAAGAGCATGAGGACGCTGATGATAATGGTTCTGACATACCCTCACACCAATCTGAAGGGGCCAGGAGGGAGGTTTTGTCTGAGGGAGAAATTTCAGATTCAGGAAAAATTTCTCAACAAGCTGAACCTGATGTTATTACTTTTAAATTTAAATTAGAACATCTCCGCGCTCTGCTTAAGGAGGTGTTATCTACTCTGGATGATTGTGACAATTTGGTCATTCCAGAGAAGTTATGTAAGATGGACAAGTTCCTAGAGGTCCCGGTGCCCCCCCGATGCTTTTCCTATACCCAAGCGGGTGGCGGACATTGTAAATAAGGAATGGGAAAGGCCCGGCATACCTTTTGTTCCTCCCCCTATATTAAAAAAATTATTTCCTATGGTCGACCCCAGAAAGGACTTATGGCAGACAGTCCCCAAGGTCGAGGGGGCGGTTTCTACTCTGAAAGCACAACTATCTTCTATAGGGATAGTAGTGCGTTTGTTTAAAGATCCTATGGATAAAAAATTAGAGGGTTTGCTTAAAAAGATGTTTGTTCAACAAGGTTACCTTCTACAACCAATTTCATGCATTGTTCCTGTCACTACAGCAGCGTGTTTCTGGTTCGAAGAACTAGAAAAGTCGCTCAATAAAGACTCTTCGTATGAGGAGGTTATGGACAGAGTTCAAGCACTTAAATTGGCTAACTCTTTTATCTTAGACGCCACTTTGCAATTAGCTAGATTAGCGGCGAAAAATTCAGGTTTTGCTATTGTGGCGCGCAGAGCGCTTTGGCTAAAGTCTTGGTCAGCGGATGTGTCCTCCAAGAACAAATTGCTTAACATCCCTTTCAAAGGTAAAACGCTGTTTGGCCCTGACTTGAAAGAGATTATTTCAGACATCACTGGGGGAAAGGGCCACGCCCTTCCTCAGGATAGGTCTTTTAAGGCTAAAAATAAGCCAAATTTTCGTCCCTTTCGCAGAAACGGACCAGCCTCAAATTCTACACCCTCTAAGCAAGAGGGTAATAGTTCTCAAACCAAACCAGCCTGGAGACCGATGCAAGGCTGGAACAAGGGTAAGCAGGCCAAGAAACCTGCCACTGCTACTAAAACAGCATGAAGTGTTGGCCCCTGATCCGGGACTGAATCTGGTGGGGGGCAGACTCTCTCTCTTTGCTCAGGCTTGGGCAAGAGATGTTCAGGATCCTTGGGCGCTAGAAATAGTTTCTCAAGGTTATCTCCTGGAATTCAAGGAACTACCCCCAAGGGGGAGGTTCCACAGGTCTCAATTGTCTTCAAACCAAATAAAAAGACAGGCATTCTTACATTGTGTAGAAGACCTGTTAAGAATGGGAGTGATTCATCCTGTTCCATTAGGAGAACAAGGGATGGGGTTTTACTCCAATCTGTTCATAGTTCCCAAAAAAGAAGGAACATTCAGACCAATTTTAGATCTCAAGATTCTAAACAAATTTCTCAGGGTTCCATCGTTCAAGATGGAAACCATTCGAACAATTCTTCCTACCATCCAGGAAGGTCAATTCATGACCACGGTGGATTTAAAGGATGCGTATCTACATATTCCTATCCACAAGGAACATCATCGGTTCCTAAGGTTCGCCTTTCTGGACAAGCATTACCAGTTTGTGGCACTTCCGTTCGGATTAGCCACTGCTCCAAGGATTTTCACAAAGGTACTAGGGTCCCTTCTAGCGGTGCTAAGACCAAGGGGCATTGCAGTAGTACCTTACTTGGACGACATACTGATTCAAGCGTCGTCTCTTTCAAAAGCAAAGGCTCATACGGACATTGTCCTAGCCTTTCTCAGATCTCACGGGTGGAAAGTGAACATAGAAAAAAGTTCTCTGTCCCCGTCAACAAGAGTTCCCTTCTTGGGAACAATAATAGACTCCTTAGAAATGAAGATTTTTCTGACAGAGGCCAGAAAATCAAAACTTCTAAGCTCTTGTCAAGTACTTCATTCTGTTCTTCTTCCTTCCATAGCGCAGTGCATGGAAGTAATAGGTTTGATGGTTGCGGCAATGGACATAGTTCCTTTTGCACGAATTCATCTAAGACCATTACAACTGTGCATGCTCAGACAGTGGAATGGGGATTATACAGACTTGTCTCCGACGATCCAAGTAGATCAAAGAACCAGAGATTCACTCCGTTGGTGGCTGAACCTGGACAACCTGTCACAGGGAATGAGCTTCCGCAGACCAGAGTGGGTCATTGTCACGACCGACGCCAGTCTGGTGGGCTGGGGCGCGGTCTGGGAACCCCTGAAAGCTCAGGGTCTATGGTCTCGGGAAGAATCTCTTCTCCCGATAAACATTCTGGAACTGCGAGCGATATTCAATGCTCTCAAAGCTTGGCCTCAACTAGCAAAGGCCAAATTCATAAGGTTTCAATCAGACAACATGACGACTGTTGCATATATCAACCATCAGGGGGGAACAAGGAGTTCCCTGGCGATGGAGGAAGTGACCAAAATAATTCAATGGGCGGAGAATCACTCCTGCCACTTGTCTGCAATCCACATCCCAGGAGTGGAAAATTGGGAAGCGGATTTTCTGAGTCGTCAGACTTTCCATCCGGGGGAGTGGGAACTCCATCCGGAAATCTTTGCCCAAATAACTCAATTATGGGGCATTCCAGACATGGACCTGATGGCGTCTCGTCAGAACTTCAAGGTTCCTTGCCAGATCCAGGGATCCCAGGGCGACTCTAGTAGATGCACTGATAGCGCCTTGGACCTTCAACCTAGCTTATGTATTCCCACCGTTCCCTCTCATTCCCAGACTGGTAGCCAGGATCAATCAGGAGAGGGCTTCGGTGATCTTGATAGCTCCTGCGTGGCCACGCAGAACTTGGTATGCAGACCTGGTGAATATGTCATCGGCTCCACCATGGAAGCTACCTTTGAGACAGGACCTTCTTGTTCAAGGTCCATTCGAACATCCGAATCTGGCTTCACTCCAACTGACTGCTTGGAGATTGAACGCTTGATTTTATCAAAGCGTGGGTTTTCAGATTCTGTCATTGATACTCTTGTTCAGGCTAGAAAGCCTGTAACTAGGAAAATTTACCATAAAATATGGAAAAAATATATTTGTTGGTGTGAATCTAAAGGATTCCCATGGAACAAGATAAAAATTCCTAAGATTCTATCCTTTCTACAGGAGGGTTTGGAGAAAGGATTATCTGCAAGTTCTTTGAAGGGACAGATTTCTGCTTTATCTGTTTTACTTCACAAAAAACTGGCGGCTGTGCCAGATGTTCAAGCTTTTGTTCAGGCTCTGGTTAGAATCAAGCCTGTTTACAAACCTTTGACTCCTCCTTGGAGTCTCAATTTAGTTCTTTCAGTTCTTCAAGGGGTTCCGTTTGAACCCTTACATTCCGTAGATATTAAGTTACTATCTTGGAAAGTTTTGTTTTTGGTTGCAATTTCTTCTGCTAGAAGAGTTTCAGAGTTATCTGCTCTGCAGTGTTCTCCTCCTTATCTGGTGTTCCATGCAGATAAGGTGGTTTTGCGTACTAAACCTGGTTTTCTTCCGAAAGTTGTTTCTAACAAAAACATTAACCAGGAGATAGTTGTGCCTTCTTTGTGTCCGAATCCAGTTTCAAAGAAGGAACGTTTGTTACACAATTTGGATGTAGTTCGTGCTCTAAAATTCTATTTAGAGGCTACAAAGGATTTCAGACAAACATCTTCTTTGTTTGTTGTTTATTTTGGTAAAAGGAGAGGTCAAAAAGCAACTTCTACCTCTCTCTCTTTTTGGCTTAAAAGCATCATCCGATTGGCTTATGAGACTGCCGGACGGCAGCCTCCTGAAAGAATCACAGCTCACTCCACTAGGGCTGTGGCTTCCACATGGGCCTTCAAGAACGAGGCTTCTGTTGATCAGATATGTAAGGCAGCGACTTGGTCTTCACTGCACACTTTTACCAAATTTTACAAATTTGATACTTTTGCTTCTTCTGAGGCTATTTTTGGGAGAAAGGTTTTGCAAGCCGTGGTGCCTTCCATCTAGGTGACCTGATTTGCTCCCTCCCATCATCCGTGTCCTAAAGCTTTGGTATTGGTTCCCACAAGTAAGGATGACGCCGTGGACCGGACACACCTATGTTGCAGAAAACAGAATTTATGCTTACCTGATAAATTACTTTCTCCAACGGTGTGTCCGGTCCACGGCCCGCCCTGGTTTTTTTAATCAGGTCTGATGAATTATTTTCTCTAACTACAGTCACCACGGTATCATATGATTTCTCCTATGCATATTCCTCCTTTACGTCGGTCGAATGACTGGGGTAGGCGGAGCCTAGGAGGGATCATGTGACCAGCTTTGCTGGGCTCTTTGCCATTTCCTGTTGGGGAAGAGAATATCCCACAAGTAAGGATGGCGCCGTGGACCGGACACACCGTTGGAGAAAGTAATTTATCAGGTAAGCATAAATTCTGTTTCCTTCATCTGTTACTGAAGTGGTATCCTTCAGTAGGTTGCTTCAAAACCTCTTATATTGTCAGGAGGTCTTAGCTGACTGGACAACACCGATTCCCTATCGTCATTCCTTCTGAGTTTTGTGAACTTTATCAGTTCTATATTTTTCTTTCCTTTGTGGAAGGGTTCTAGACGTGCTGTGAGATGTTCACAGGAATGTTTATAGAGAATCTGGGGACATTTCTCCCTGTCTCACGTCTCAAGTCCCGTTGTAGCTGTCTCTCTTGAAATGCATAGTGGCCTTAGTAGAAGGGAACTTTCTACTTTTGTTTAGAGATCTGGGATCTCTGTGGAGATAATCTAGCTTTCTTTCTGACATAGATAAGAAGCTGGAGGTTTTATTGTTCATTTAGAGCAACATCCGTTTTTTTTCTAGACTTGACGGTACCAGGCTCCAGGCATTGTGGCTGAAGCTTCGTCAGTTGAGTAGCCTATCTGTGACGAGGTACAGCTTTAGACCCCTTTTGTTCTGCAGTTTCAATATTTATTTTCCTACAAATCCACGTTTCTGGCGTTTCCTTTCAAGGATGAGATTTTGTGTAGTGGTTTGATCCACCGCACCTGAGGCCGGAGGTTGTGGGTTTGAACCCAGGTGCAGCTCCTGCTTTTTCATCCTAGAATGTCAAGAGAGTAGGACTATAGGAAAGTTTCCATATTTCTCTTCCTGCAGGGTCAGTCATGACCTTTTTTTGGAGTACAATTTAAGATTGCTCCTGAGGGCAGTTTTTCTCGTTCCAGTGTGTCTGCAATACAGGTGTGACAAGAGACATCCCTTGAACTGGATTCAGGATCTTTCTCGCTGGAGAGTGATAGTTCCGTTCCAGTTTGGAAACAGAGTTTTAGGCACTTGCCTCACATATCTCGGTAGTATTGTTCTCCTTTTCTAGAGGCCCGGTTCAGAATGAACAGAGGACCTGAAGAATTTATTCAAGTCTGAGTCCCTTCATCCTAGACAGTCTTAGGTCTTTGAGTTCTTCAAGGCAATATATTTCAGGTGTCTTCCTTCCTTTGAGGAAATTCTATTTTAAGAGATCTTGTCCAATCTTCTTTCCCTGGTTGGGGAAATGAATCTGGAAAAGAGTTCTTTAGTTTCTTATCTAGGGATGATTATTTTGGGTCTACCGCTTCCATTCCCTAATTGCTTCTGTTCCTTTCTGATTTCAGAAGCTATGTGGGGCCGGGTCTGGTTAATACCTGAACAAGAGTCCGCTTGGGACCTCCAGGTGGGGTAGGTTATTTTCTTGCTAGATTCTATATCTAGAAACTTTCCTTTTTCTCTCTCTGCTGTGTCTGTCCGTCCAACAGCAAGCTCTGGTGGTCCAGTACATAGCTTGTCCATCTTGCAACGAGTAGGTTTGGAGTTTGGATCTAGCTGCAATTCTTTTACCTTCACTTTCAGTTATTCACGGTAGGAGGGTATTGGTGTGACGTTTATCATGGACATCGTTCCCTTTGCTAATTTCCATAGGATGGAGAGCTTTCGGATCTGTCTCAGTGGATAGATCTACATCAGTTGTCGAAAGACTTCCCCCAAGATGGTTTCGGGTGTATCTGTATCAAGGCACGGGTTCTAAGGACATTCCTGGGTTATGTGTCTTCGGACATCATCCTGCTGGGCTGGGAAACAGTATGGGTCTGTTTAAGGCGCAGGGCTTAGGATTAGTGTCTGCTCTCCTATTTAACTTCTTGGAGTTGAGAGCGATTTTAATGTGCTGATGACTCTTTGATTCCAGTCGGCTAAGTCTCCTTAATGGTTTTCATTTACCACCCTAGAGGAACTCAGAGTTCCTTTGCCATGTAGGAGGTGACTTGGATGTTTGAGGGCGGATGCTCACAATTACTTCTTTCTACCTTCCACTTTCCTGGAGCGGATGCTTCATCTGGTAGTGTTTTCCGCCCTGGCCACTCTGATAGATGTTCTGACGATTCTTTGGGAATTCAGGTTGATATTCCTGTTCTCTCTGTTTGCTCTCTCCCACGAGGCATCGCTCGTATCTATCTGGAGAGAGCATCAGTGATTCTTATAGTTACTGCGTGGCCTCGCAGGATCTGGTATGCAGATCTAGTAGAGATGTTGTCCCTACCTCTGTGGAGACTTCTTCTTAGGGAGGATCTTCTGCTTTAGGGGTTCTTCCTTCATCTGACTTTCACTTCTCTGAAGCTGACTGCTTGGAGATTAAACGCTTGATTTTAGCCAGGCCTGTTTTTTCAGGGTTGGTTATTGAGTCCTTTTATAAATGGCGTAAATATCTTATTGGTGTGTAGCTAAAAGATTTTCCTGTAGGTAGGTCAGGATTCAAGGATTGTCTTCTCCAGGAATGCCTTGATAAAGGGTTATCTGTCAGTACCCTTTGGGGTCAGATCTCTGCTCTTTTCATTTTTCTACTCAAGTGTCTGGCGGACGTGCCAGATGTGCTATCCTTTTTTTCAGGCTCTGGTCAGCATCAGGCCTGTGTTTAAATCAGTTGCTCCCCCTTGAAGTCTTAACTTTGTTCTTAAAGTTTTAGTCAGGCTCCGTTGAGCCTATGCTTTCCATAGATATTAAGGGATTATCTTGGACAGTTTAGTTTTTTTTTACTGATTTTTTTCTTCTGCTCAGAGAGTTTCTGATCTATCAGCTTTGCAGTGTGACTTTCCTTATCTCTTAATTCTTTCGGTTAAGGCAGTTCTCAGTATCAGTTTGGTTTTCTTTCTAGCGATTGTTTCAGACTAGAATGTTAATCAGGAAATTGTTGTTCCTTCTATTTGTCCTAACCCTTCTTCTCATATGGAAGGGTTGCTACACAACTTACTCGTTGTGCGTGCCCTAAAGTTTTATTCGCAGACTTTTTGGCAGGCTTCTACCTTGTTTGTTTGCCTTTCTGGGGGATGTAAAGATCAGAAAGCTTTTGCTTCTTCTCTGTCTCTCTGGCTGAGAAGTGTTATTCTTTTGGCATATGAGTCTGCTGGACAGCATCCCCTTGAGAGATCTACAGCTCATTTCTCCAGGGCGGTGTCTTCTGTTTGGGCCTTCAAGAATGAGGCCCCTGTGGAGCTGATTTGTAAGACTGCGACTTGGTCTTCTTTGCTCTCTTTTTCTAAATTATATAAATTATTTTTGCCTCGGTTGAGGTTTTCTTGGGAGAGGTTCTGCAAACAGTGGTGCCTTCTGTTTAGGTTACCTGTCTTGTCCCTCCCTAATCATCTGTGTCCTCTAGCTTGGGTATTGATTCCCAACAGTAATTGATGATCCTGTGGACTCACTGTGTCATTAGAAAGAAAACAAAATCCACGGCCCACCCTGTTAATTCAGACAGTTTTCTTTGTTATTTAAACCTCAGGCACCTCTGCACCTTGTGTTATTTCCTTTCTCTCCTTTCCTTCGGTCGAATGACTGGGGATTGTGGGTAGGGAAGTGATACTTAACAGCTTTGCTGTGGTGCTCTTTGCCTCCTCCTACTGGCCAGGAGTGGTATTCCCAACAGTAATTGATGATCCCGTGGACTCACTGTTTCAAGAAATAAATACATTTATCAGGTAAACATAAATGTTGTTTTATTGGTACAGACCTTTCCATTACCATTACTAATTTCCTTAAATGTGAGAGGTTTCTCCATTTTTAGTTAAAGGGACATTAAACACTTTGAGATGGTAATATAAAATGATAAATCGTGTATATGTAAAGAAAACTCTGCAATATACTTTCATTATTTTTTTGTCCCCCTTTCCTGTAAATCCATTCTGAAATTGTGAGCTTTTCTCAGTTCCTGTTAGAAATGGAAGTGCAGAACATGGTTGTATTCCACACAGCTATTGGCTGCACACTCTAGTGACCTATTTATAACTGTCCCTAATTGGCCACAGCAGAGAAGGTAACCTAAGTTACAACATAGCAGCTCTCATTGTTTTATAGACACTAAAACTTTACACTTATTTTGCCAATATTTAAACAACTAATGAAACTTTGAAAAATAAATCTACATGTTATTCCCAGACTAATCTTTTCTTTGAATGCTTTATTCTATCTAGCATTTATTTAGTGTTTAATGTCCCTTTAATAGAAAGCCCAGATTAATAAAGGTTTTAGAAAGAGATTCATTTGCAGTAGAAATATATATGATTGATAAAACTATCAATCGGAAGGCGCACCAAAATGACACATGTAGCAGAAATAAAAATATATCAAAATACACCAATAAATTGAATACTATAATGCCCTTAAAGGAATAGTCTAATCAAAATTAAACTTTCATGATTCAGATAGAGCAGTTAATGTTAAGCAACTTTCTAATTTACTCCTATAATCAATTTTTCTTCGTTCTCTTGCTATCTTTATTTGAATATAAGCATAGGAGCCGGCCCATTTTTGGTTTAGTACCTGGGTAGCACTTGCTGATTGGTGGCTACATTTAGGCACCAATCAGAATGTGCTACCCAGCTACTGAACCAAAAATGGTCCGGCTCTTATGCATACATTCATGCTTTTTCAAATAAAGATACCAAGACAACTAAGACAAATTGCTAATAGGAGTAAATTAGAACGTTGCTTAAAATTGCATGCTCTATCTTAATCATTAACGTTTAATTTTGACGCAAAACCCTGGATTTTTCTTTCACGATTCAGATGGAGCATACGATTTTACGCAACTTTCCAATTAATTTCTATGATCTGATTTCTTTGTTCTATTGGTATGCTTTGTTGAAAAGAATACCTAGGTAGACTCGGAAGCAGCAATGGTGGCTGCACTTATATGCCTATTCTCATTGTGTTCAGCGAGCTCCCAGTAATGCATTGATGTTCCTTCCACAAAGAATACCCAGAGAAGAAAGCAAATTTGATAATAGAAGTAAATTGTAAAGTTTTTAAAATTCTATGCTCTATCTGAATCATGAAAGAAAAGATTTGGGTTTTAAATCCCTTTAGTAGAACAATCCTAGTAGAATCTATACTCTATCAGAATCATGAAAGAAAAGATTTGGGTTTCATATACCTTTAGTAGAACAATCCTAGGGCTGCACTCCTGTAATGGTCCTGGTGATCCGAAAAGCTTCAAGACAATAAGAGACAAAAGAGGGGCGCCTCATAAGGTAATAATAATGTCTAAGTAAACCTTGCATATATCGATTAGATCCAGTTCCACTGACGTGTTAAAGAGCACCACTTGTAGTGCGTGTGTAACAGGAATGTCTGAGCGATCCAGCTCACTCTGCCCCGTCAGTGCCGGATCTCGGTTCGAGTTATCAGAGCAGAAACTCAGAGGAGTGGTTGACTTTCCTCCATGAAAGGAGGCCGTGTATCGCCTCAGGAATGGCGAGTGATGTCACCAGATACCTCCGCCTCCATACAGATATATCAGTACGATCTGTATCTCAATCCACAAAATATCGGGCAACAGAAATGGAAGCAGGCCCACCAGGGGTTGATAAAAGAACAAAGGGTATATAGTAAAATCTTATTTACAAAACAATTAGCAATGCCTTTCTCAGCAAATCAATGCTGTTTCATCTGGCTGTAATCAATAGTAAAATAGATCTTCTTCTTATATACCCACATAGTACGAAATAAATCACAACTATTTGGCAATTAAGCTGAACAAGTTGAGATATATAACCAACATCATTATTTATGTATGTGTGTGTGTGTATGTGTGTGTGTGTATATATATATATATAGTGTGTGTGTATGTATATATTATACATGATAGTTTGTATTTGAGCTCAGTGTACAATCTGTCATCATAATGAAAAACATCCTATCAAAATAAAACAAAAGAATTTCTATGGTTTGAAACCAATGGCACACCCTCATAGTAAAGCATCTGTTGCAATAATTGCATGTGCCGCTGTAAAGTACACTCTCAATGTATATAACCTGCATTGGTCCAGCTATTCATGCCTTTTTAATTAGTATTTTTATGTAACGTGTGTAAACCCGTCCCCAGCCAATGCGATAGCGGGTAGCGTTTTTTACTCTGTATTTAAGACCGCCTGTGCTGCGGTAAGGTATGCTATGTTTGTAAAGCAAAATTATTTGTGAATGCTCTTGAAAAAGACGGTATTAACCGTTGGAACGCGTTGAGCTAATAAAACTGCCTTTTATGAAAAAGCTTGTGAGACTATTATTTGACCACATGAGGAGCCGTTTATCCCAATCTGTACTAAGCTGTGGAATATACCCCAGTGAATCAATTGGAACCTTTGGTGAACCTGCACCTCCTTTTACACATGAGGAGCCGTTTATCCCAATCTATACTGTGAGTATCTACACTTTGTATTATGGTGTATGGATACAACATTGCAGTGCTATATCTTTTCACTTTGGAGAAGCTGTGGAGTACATTCCAGTGAATTGTTTGGAACCTTTGGTGAACCTGCGCCTCCTTGTACATATACATATTGATTGAACAGCCCTTGGGAAGGCAGCGGTTCTAACATCCAGAGGGGAGTAAATATCTGTTTTGCGTATATAGTTTTCTTGTTTTAAATATTGTGCTCTACCTGTTAGTTTCAAAATCAAAACAGCTGCTGTTTTAATATGCTTGATGGAAATTGTTTGACTTTGATTTCTCCAGAAAATAGTGTTATGAGGTCAGAGTCGGTACATTTTTACAGACTCCAGCTCCAACTCTTAGAATTGCTTCTGTGTCTGACTTCAACGGCCTGTTTATTTGCTGGAGTCTACAAAACACAATGTTCTTTTAATTGGTTTTGGTGGATTTTTACATCCACTATCCATTGTCTTGACATAACTGATATCACATGTTGCTTAGTTCATGTCTATGGACAATATTTGCGAGTGAGTAAGAACAACTGTCTGAACATGGTATTGCTTTTTTGTGTATCCAATCTGTAATTCATATTTTAAGTTTATTCATTTTTTCTATTCTTTGTTTTGTGAGTAATGGGAAAAAATATATATTTTAAACATTAAACCATTAGGTTAGGGGAGAGGTGGCAACTGTGCCCACATTGGTGATAATTCTCTGTTGACCATGGTACATTTTTACAAATTTTAAGGCATGTTAAGAAAAATTAAAGTTTATTGTTTTTGTTAAGCCATATGTTTAGACAGTTAAAGGTTTATTGCGGATCATAGTATGGATTCATTAGAAATATCATTTTTTAACCCTTTGAGTGCTAAGCACTTTCCCACCTGGGTGCTAAGATTTTTTAAGTTTTTTTTTTTAATTTTTTGAACACATTTGTTTTTAACTTTTTTTCCCAGACCCCCAAGACTTACATTGTTGGAAAGCTTAGGCGATTACCTTTCCAATGGTGGGTCTTGGGGGTCTGTAGCTGCTTAGATGCCTGAGATACAGGCTTCTAAGCAGCATGCCCCCTGCTCCTATACTTAACATTGTTAAGTATAAATAAAGTTGCGCGGTGACGTCATCACATTATTGCGTGTGATGTCACCACACAAAACGGGAAGCCCTGGCAATGCCTGTCTTTCTACAGGCACGATCACCAGGGTAGGAGCGGGTGGGAGCACCCAGATCTCCCTTTAAGGTGGGAGAGTGCTAGTGACGGTTCTGAGCCGTCATTAGCACAAGAGTGGCAAACTCTGTGACGGCTCAAAGCCGTCATTAGCACTCAAAGGGTTAAAGGACCAATACATGCAATAGAATTATAATAAAGAGAATTCAAAGGGACCTACTCTGAATTTTAAATGAGCAGTTGATTTCATAATGGAAGTAATTTGGAAAGTCTCTTAAAACCTAATGCAACTGTATCATGCAAGTTACATTTTTTACTTTAGTGTCCCTTTTAAGCACTACAATTGCACCTGATAAAGCCAAGCAGGATTGTGGTAGGGGCAGAGTGTATCATGCCTGAGTTAGGGAATGCTTTACACATCAGTATTTAACTTTTAAATGTGTACAGTTGAGAACAACGAACTGTTTAAATTTTCACAGGTCACTTATAAGTTACAGCATTTCATTTCCCTTTTAGAATGACCTTGAACAAGTATTACGCCAGATTGGGGATAAGGATCAAAAAATTCAGAATCTTGAGGCCTTATTAGAGAAGAGCAAAAAAAATATATCTCTTCTTGAAAAAGAAAGGGAAGACTTGTATGCCAAAATTCAAGCAGGCGAAGGAGAAACTGCAGTCCTTAACCAGTTACAAGAAAAAAACCACAAACTACAGGAACAGGTAAAGCTATTCTAATTGTTTTGGAAAGTAATACACACAATGTAAATGATCCAAGGGTTTAATTCCAGTAGTCTAGCGACATCCCATAATTTTTGGAATAAACCCGTTTAAGCAAGTAAATAAGCATTACCTAGTCAACAGACTGATACTATGTGATGCTGAAAGGATTTGTCTATTAGATTTTAGGTGAGTTTGACATTCATTTTTCATGTCTTCAACTTGTACATCTTAAAGGGATAGACGGGTCTAAAATGAAATAAGCAACAAGTACTTTTTAGTTTGAAATAGAAGCATTTTTGCAATTTTCTTCCATTGGCAAAAATGCTTCTAGTAAAACAGCAATATAAGCACATATTTTGTGAGGGCCCAGTATTCCAGCACCTCAGCAGTGATTTATATGTGCATATGCCACTGAAAAACAGCAACTTTTACTAAAGGCATTTTTTTTAATGGAAGTATTTTGCAAAAATGATTATATTTAAAATTGAAATGCTCCTATTTACATTCAGTTTTATGATTTCTTTCCTTTTAAAGAGCTACAACTCAAAGTATTTTCACTTTAAACTGGTTACTTTCTTTCCACTTAAAGTTCTATATTCTACTATTTGAATATTTCTATTGATTTTATAGTCAGGTGTTCGCTTAATATCCTTATAAGGTATAATCAGTTGACCTGTTAAAATTCCTGACTACAGGGGTAATTTCTTTCATAAGGTGGTGAGAGTCCACATGATATTACTCCTGGCGGAGGCTAAGATTTCCAAAGCTCCATGGGCATTTAATCCCTCTCACCTGTCTGGTTTTCCAGTCTTGTCTTGGCCTTCACAAGAGGAAGGTAAAGAATTGAGGTGGTCCAGATTCTTTGTTGAGAGTGGTCCTCAGACCGATTTAAGGCTCATTTTCCCCTCAAAGAGCTGATATTGAGAAATAGAGGGGAGATTGGAATATTAGGTAGTGACTCAATTACTCCCAGTGAGGAGTTAGTCACAAGCCTTCCACAGCTGTCGCGAGTACTGGTCTCTTAGCCACCTCCTGTTGGGTTGTAGATATACTCTTTACATATATTCTCTGCTGTGTCGTACACCGCACTTTGTGGACTCTCTACTGGAAGTAGTCTATTACTGCAGCTGGTAACTACAGTAGAGTGGGTGCATCTCTAGGTAAGTGAATAGATACATGCACTCACATAGCCCACAAGCCATTAGCAGGTACATCATAACCAGGGGACACTGTGCCATATAGACATTACCACCATTATACTTTAGACAATATTCATACAGTCTAGCTTTTTATGGGAGATATTTTATTTGTGCCTTAAAATCCTCTTAGCGAAATGTTTTTTATTTTGAAGAACACTTTTATTATTTATTTTTTTTTGCTGATATCCTTATAATTCCCTTACATAGAAATACTTTGGCACATTTTTTTAAATCAAAATTGTATTTCTTCTCAACGCTAGCGCTGTTATGCACATTCAATTTACGCAATAACGTACACCAGCTCTCTGGCTTAGTTTTCTTTACAATGGCATGGAGAGTGCACAAATTCATTTATTACTGTTGCAAATTCAACACCTGGCCAGGAAAGTAAATAATTTATCAGGTAAGCATAAATTCTGTTTTTATTGGCCCCTTTGAACTATCGAGTCACACAACCGACTCTACCTAGCGTGCTCCACTGTTTCTTACTATACTCAGCTCATTGGTTTGTCTTTTTTGGCAGCTCAGAATTTAATCTTTTTCTTGCCTCGCTAATTTGCTCATATTTATTGCTACAGGAAACAAGCAATGTCACAGCACTGGTTAAAAGAAACTCATACAAAGCAGTAGCTAATATATAAGGATTCCCAATCCCTTATAGATAAATAGCACAAAAGACAAAATGTTTTCTAGTAATAGGTTTACTAGAAACAACTACTGCGCTGCTCCAACAAGCAGCTTAATATATGTAGTACCTTAGTAAAATGGCAAAATAAAATAGCACAATAAAGAGCAAATAAATAATATCCAGCAGAATGGCAAAAAAAGAAAAATATTTAATAGAAATCACATAAAGCATTTCATAAAAACATCTCACATATACATACAATAAAATAAGAAGTCAAAAGGTTAAAGAGTCCATAGTGTCATAAGCGAAATGGTTGATTTGCAGAGAAAGCTTCAGAGGTTCAGTTTGCAGAAAGCAGGTCAGTAAAAAGCATAAGAAGCCCAGATAGGAGCACAATAGTTTTGCTGTTGGTTTAAGCAGACAGAGAAAACTCCTTTTACAGGAAGAATAAAGTTTGGTAATATAAGGTGTATTCCTTACACCGGTTATAGGTTGCTGATCCTCAGATTTCCAAGACCGTACTTGCGTGTCTGTGCAAATCACAGGAAAATGTTTACGCTTCTCTGACAGACTCTCCTCACCATGCGATCAAACTACAGAAGCCCAAATGGTCCAAAAAAAGAGCAACGCGTTTCGGCTTTGCACAGCCTTTGTCAAGCTGTGCAAAGCTGAAACGCATTGCTGGTCAGAGAAGCATGAACATTTTCCTGTAAGGTACTACATATATTAAGCTGCCTGTTGGAGCAGCGCAGTAGTTGTTTCTAGTAAACCTATTACTAGAAAACGTTTTTCTTTTGTCATATTTATTGCTATATCTGTCCTTCAGCTTAGGACCCTGATTATTATTTCTACTTATGTCTCTATATTTTGTATATAAGTATCACAACATGCAAAAGATGATTTTCTTCTTTTAATTGAGTGGATTTTTTTTTTTTTTTTTTTTATTGGGTAAATCAAAATGCATTAAAGAATAAATGTACAAACATATACATGTGATATACATAACTCAATCTTGTTCTCATAGTCTATGTTGTAAATTATTTATGGTTCTCATCCTGTAATTAAACTTGTCTGTTTGTCCTTCTTATTTGTATAATACAATACTTGAATGGAAATTCTATCAGACAATTGTTTCTTTCAATAATAGTTCCAATTGGTTTCCAAAACCAATTATAAACAATTTAACATAAAACAATAATACTAAACATAGAAATATAACATAGAACAGACTGTCTGGTTCTGTTTGTTAATATAAGTTATTTTGACTCTTTATTTTTGCTTTTCTTCATAAATGGAAAGAGTCCACAACTGCATTGGTTACTTTTTGGAACTTAGAACCTGGCCACCAGTAGGAGGCAAAGACACCCCAGCCAAAGGCTTAAATACTCCTCCCCCTCATCCCCCAGTCATTCTTTGCCTTTCGTGGCAGAGAAGGGTCAGAAGTATTTGATAGTCTATTATGGAGGGTAGTAATCTTCGGCATGGGACAGGAGTTTTATGTAGTCCTGTCAGTCTCTCAGTGAGAGCATGGGTGAAAGTTAGAGTCCGGAGATGCAGGGAGAGTCTTTCTGCGAAACCATCCTGACTCATATTAACAGCACCACAAGCAATCAGCGTTGACGAGTTTTGCTGCCTGCTTTTTTTCTCTCAAGTCCATGGCAGAGGTGACGCTACTATCTCTCACACTTGAAGGGCCGTGTTCCTTTTCCACGGCGTAGATTCCGGTAAGATAGTTTCATTTTACTTTCATCATGGATGTATTGTAATTTCAACTGTTTATCCGAGAGGGGCTACAACCTTTCGGGGATAACTTTAACGTAGGGTCTCATTGAGGCTCCTTTTTGTTTCTAGGAATCAAGGGTTAATATCTCCTGAGGGGGATTATTGAACAGGGGGGTAGTGTTGCTTCGGCTCACGGCTATTTTGGAACATAAGGCCTAGTGACACGGCCTTTTCGGAAGACTAGCCTATCTATTACTCTCTTTCGGGTGACTCTGTTCTCGTTTTCATTTCCCTTAGTGCTGCCCTTTGGGGCCTTTGGGCTCTAGAGAAATTGCGTGACTTTGTCGCGGCCTAGTACCTAGCTGGGGGGGTGTTGACCTCCGGCTAAGGGTGTTCTCTTCCCTTTGGGCTTGGAATTACGAGTGAGTCCTGTACCTGTTCTCCAGGTTTCCCGGTTCTCTTCCCCTGTGAGGTCTGAATGCTTCAGACGGGGAATCTTGTGTTCCCTAAGGGTGTCGTTCGTTCTAGGACGATTCTGGGTCCCGGGTCTGGAGTTCTTGTCCTGGATCCTTCTTGGATGTCTGAAGACTTATGATCCGATGGACTGGTTCGGGACGACCCAGTTTTTTTCAGGGACTCTATGTTGCGACACAGGGGCTAGCTCATTGGGCTTGCAAGCAGGTAGTCCAGAGTTCTCATCCACCTTTGGGTACTGGTTATAAACTTTAATGCCTGACTTGTCCTTCGCACATAGTGTGCTCATCTATGGGGAGTTTCTTTCTCTGTTGGGACAGCAGTGGTGTCTGGATGATTTTTCATTCGGTCCGTGTTTTGATCATACTATGGCTTCATGTCTTGTCGACATGTACGCTGTTCTTATCTGTGCCTTTCCCCTTGGAGGGGATAGTTTATCTTCCTTATGAGTTGGGGTTTCCTCTCTCTGGAGGGTCCTTGTTCTACCCTGTGTAGGAGGAGGTGGGATCCTTATTTCTGTAAGGGGCAGCATCTGCTGCTCTGTGGGCTCTGTTCCACCTGTGGAAATTGGACTCTCTACGTAGAGACTGTCTAAGAAAGTTGTAACAGGTCTTCCTACGGATCTATTGCACTTTTCTCTGTTCCAGGTCCTAGGGGGTTCTCCTTGTGAGTGCCTTTTTTGGAAGGAGCGGATTGGGTTGGCACCCCGAGCTCTGTTGGGGTGGGTGAGTCCCCCCTTTTTTCTTCCATTCCCTGGGGGCTTGTGGTTGGAGTCTTCTGTCCCCCTGTCTATCAGACATGTCTGTCACTTGGGCTGGTCTGGTGTTGGAGCAGGATCTGAGATCTGTTTCTCTGCTATTTTGTCCCCGGAGCATTCGAGGTACAGTAAACCTTTTTGAGGTTTCTCCTTTCTCCACATTCAAGATTTGTGGGAAGGACTGGCAGCTCTTAGATAGCCTGCAACGTTATCCGCTGGTTAGTGGATACTTGGCAATCTGAAGGATCCTATCTTCAGCTGCTTTCTACTTGCCCTGCAAGTATTTAAGTTTCAGAGTCATGTTTAGATGACTGCAGCGTGCAGTGTTTTTGCTTCAGGTGTTGTTCGTCAGACCTATCTGAGCTTGCTGCATGAGGTTTCGTTCTGAATATTTTGGTGTTCTGAGATACCTTTTTGCGACTTGGGGACCTTCGTCTTCAGTTGCTTTCTAAAGTGCGGTTGCATTGTGTTTGGGGAGGATCCTCTCTCTTTCAGACTCCCGGCCTTATACCGTGGTTTCTGTATTTCTGGGGTCTGGGCATTGCCTCCCCTTGTTTCTATGAGACTGGTTAGGTCTCTGTTAGCCTGACTCGGTTTCTCAGGTTTTTGCTCTGTGTTTTTATTTAGAACTCGTTGTGCCCTTTTTAGGGTTTTTTTCTGGAGTTCCTTATGCTAGCTGGAAGCTAGCTCGGCATACTAAAGCACTGTAGCAAACCGAGGGTTGCAAGTTCAATCCCCGGCGAGGTCTACTCAGCCTTTCCTCCTTTTCGAGGTTGATAAAATGAGCGGCGCCTTGAGTCCCTTAAGGGGAATTAGCTGTGCTTTACAAGTACAATCATGTTTTCTCCAGGCCTTTTTCTTCTTTGTGGAAGAATACTGTAGTTTATTCCCTTTCTTTAGTAAGGGGTGTGTTGTTTGGAGATCGACTGCTGGGGACGTTGTCTCTTGCAGGCTGTTGAGTTCCTGTGGTCTCTAGCAAGGCTGTGGACTATCTGTGGGTCAGTGTCCTTGGACCTTTTCCTTTTTTTCAAGGTTGTTCTCGACTTTGGACGAAGTGGGATTTTGTTGGGTAGGGGTTTTCAGGCCAGGTGCCCTCAGAATGGGCCGCCTCTTGTACCCTCCCGTTTTTGCATTCAGTGTCCTCTATAGCTTCGGTTTTGTTTTCCCCAAAGTAATGAATGCAGCTGTGGACTCTTTCCATTTATAAAGAAAAACTTAAATTATGCTTACCTGATAATTTTTTCTTCTTCAGATGGAAAGAGTCCACAGCTCCCCGCCCGTATTTTTTCTGTGGGGAGTCTGTTATTTTTGTCCTTCTGGCACCTTTTCACCCTGATGTTTCTTCTACTGTTCCTTGTTCCTCAGCAGAATGACTGGGGATTGAGGGAAGTGGGAGGAGTATTTAAGCCTTAGGCTTGGGTGTCTTTGCCTCCTTCTGGTGGCCAGGTTCTAAATTCCCAAAAGTATTGATTGCAGCTGTGGACTCTTTCCATCTGAAGAAAAGAAAATTATCAGGTAAGCATAATTTAAGTTTTTTCTATTCACTCTTATCTCAATTATATGTTTTCTCTTATAGACTATAGTATAATGGATTATATCAGGCTGTCTATCCGAAACCCATCAACGTTTTTGTGAAAGATTCCCAATAAAAAATCATGTCATGGAATAGATCTATTTTCCCAACCTTGAAATAGTGAAATCTTTCCATTAGTAAAGTGATTTCTACCAACTTCCTTCATTCTGCTTCTGTAGGAATATTTGGTGATTTGCACATTCTGGGAATCAGCTGTTTTGCTGAATTAAGTAGAATTTGAAAAAGGTGTCTTAATTTTGCAAGATATGTTAGGCTTCTCGTTTTAATAGTGATATATCTGGTATTAGTTGTAATTGTAGTTGTAGTACTTAATTAATGCTATGTCCCAAAAAGGTTTTATTTTATCACATTACCACCAAATATGAAGGGGATCTCCTCTTGTTCCGCATTCTCTCCAACATCTATCATTCGCTGTTGGGAACATATATTTAATTCTAGCTGTGGTTAAGTACCATTGCATCATAACTTTAATGTTTGTCTCTAGGGCTGGGTTATATAGGAAGAAATTAAAATTTTTGGACCCAAAAAATCGCGATTGCGATTTAATCGCGATTTAAAAAAAATAACTGTTAAACATACATTTCAGTGCTAAGATCTTTCACACAGTGCAGAAAATGTTAATTGTATAGCAGCTGCTTTAAATACCTTTGTTGGGGTCTGTTTGTCAGAAATAAATTAGAACAAAACAAACAGTGACATTTTCAAATTCCCAAGATTCCACTTTAAAGTAAAGGTAAAGTTGCAGCGCTCGGATCATTCATATATGTAGCCTATGCGCTAATATATGAAATCGCTAACTTTTAAAAACAAAAAATTAATTGTAAAATTTATATTTTTTTTAATTATTACTTTTTCTATTGACATCGCCGTCACTCCGCCCTCGATTGACTTCCTGGTCAGTGTTCTATCCCATGTAGAAAGTGGCCTCACCCACGTAGAAAGTGGCCTCACCCACTTTCTACGTAAGCAGCCAGGCTCACTCCCTATTAACTAAGGTGTGCGCTGAAGAAAGGCAAATGACATAGCCTATCCCCTGGATACTCTGACAGGAGTGTACATAAGTGGGAACAGGGGAGAGCACTAAAGGAAGCAAATGCTGTGCAAGGATGGGGTTAATTCTGATTCATAATTACGGAGCCCATTGAGTGCTCCATAGGGTTCTGGTTTCCGATTTCAGGGTTAGGCTTTCCCATTAGCTCAGCCTGTACATGCACCCAGTGATCATGCAGAAAGTTGTCCAAACTTAGAAGCTCTAGTACAGACAGCCATAGTGAGAGGGAAGGGAACGTGCTTGTTCAGGGAGAGATAGACACTCGGCAGCAGGGGGCTACTATATGAGCCCCCTCCTTTATGTCATAGGGGGCGGGGCTAAAAATCACATACACTCGCTGTTTTTATACCATGGCGGTTAATCGAGGTTTAAAACCACAACCGCCAAAAAACGTGCAGCCCTATTTATCTCTAAGGCTTTGGCTGAATGTGCAGATTTAGTTAATGCTTTAAATCTTGCTTTCCAAGATTTTCCAGAGGTCTGTGTTCCTAGTTCTCTCTCCCATCCCCTGACATATTCTGGGATATTAGAATTTCTACCATTCATTATCAATTTATTTAGGGTAGATATAAGTTTTTTTCGTGGTGTGGTTGTTGTGCATATTTGCTGAAAGATTGTGAGGTCACGTGTTAAGTTATTTTTAAATTTGTGCGTGCAAATAAAATCTGGTGATATCTAATCCAGGGTTTTAAATAACTATTATTTCAATGCTCAGTTTGATTCTTTGGCAAAGGTCTGCCTTTGTGGGTTACAAGGTATATGGGAATATAATGTGGGTATTTAATTGGTGTTCCTATTTGAACTCCTGAGCCTGCTGGTTATTCTGTTAAATTAAGTAGAGGTGTAAGTGGGGAATATTTGGTTGTTATTGTAGGTTGTTTGCTACTTAGCTGCTTCCATTCTAACCATGTCTTGTTTACAATTGAATGTAAATTAGGCTCCCTAATTGTGTAGTGTCTGATAGGTGCGTTTCTAACTGTACCCATCTTTTCAAGGAATCCGATGTATAAGTTGGTCACTCTACTACCCTTTGTAGAGATATGCCTTGTTTGTATGCCAGAAGGTCTGGTACTCCCAGTCCTTCATCTGTTATTAATTTATATAGTATCTGTTTAGATATTCTCAGAGGCCTGCGTCTCCAAATGTAATAATTTATACTTTTTTGTAATATGTAAAAGTCCTGTGTGACTGGCAGAGTTTGTAATAAATAAAGTGCTTTGGGTAGAAGAGTCATTTTGACTAACAATCCATGAAAGATATTTCGAAGCCATTCTAAGGTGAGTTGTTGAGAGTATTCCACCAATTTGCGATAAATAAGTTTACGTAATAGTATTGCGTCAGGGGTAATATGTAGGCCTAGATATTTTAGAGATTTTTTTTGGATTTGAAATGGGCTAATTTGCACTATATCACTTATTACTTTAGGAGGGGTGTTGATAGGAAGTCATTCTGAGATTAACAGAGAAGTTAGAAGCTTGGCCATATTGTGTCAGTTTGTCTAGTACCTTGGAGGGACAACAATGGGTCTGTAAGTGTCATTAGGACATCATCTGAGAACATTGCTAATTTGTAGTATTGATCTCTAATTTGTATTCCTTTAATGTGAGGTTTAAGTCTAATTTTAATAGCTAAAGGTTCTAATGATAAGATGAACAGTAAAGGTGATAAGGGACATCCTTGTCTGGACCCATTGCAAATTTCGAATGGTTCAGATAGACATCCATTAACTTTAATTTGAGCTGTTGGGTTTTGGTATAAAGCCATAATTTGTTCAATAAAGCTAGAGAGAGTAGTTTGCAAGAAGGTCCCATCTAAGCGATCAAATGCCTTCTCTGCATCTGTGGACAAACACATGGCTTGTTTTTTCCTAAAAGAAGTGTATTCCAATAAATCTAATACCTTAATGGTGTTATCTTTAGCCTCTTTCTGCGGCACAAACCCAACCTGATCCTGATGGATTTTATGTGGGAGAATGTAGTTCATATGCTTAGCCATGTACAGCCTAAAATTAGCAGGAGTATTATGGGTCTTACCAGGTTTAGGCAAGACAGATACATGCGCTTGCAGCATAATGTCTGGGAAGTGGATTAAAGGACCAGTCAACACAGTAGATTTGCATAATCAACAAATGCAAGATAACAAGACAATAAAGTAACATTTAGTCTGAACTTCAAATGAGTAGTAGATTTTTTTTCTGACAATTTTAAAAGTTATGTCTTTTTCCACTCCCCCTGTACCATGTGACAGCCATCGGCCATTCACAAATGCATACACATACCATGTGACAGAAATCAGCCATTCACAAATGCATACACACTTATTCTTGCACATGCTCAGTAGGAGCTGGTGACTCAAAAAGTTTAAATATAAAAAGACTGTGCACATTTAGATAATGAAAGTAAATTGGAAAGTTGTTTAAAATGGCATGCTCTATCTGAATCATGAAAGTTTAATTTTGATTGAGTGTCCCTTTAATTGTGGGATATTATTAAATAACGCTGTAAGGTGAGGAGCAATCTGATTTATGAACGTTTTGTGGTATAATCCGGTAAAACCGTCTGGGCCTGGCGACTTATTAGGTTTTAGATTTTTTATGGCATCTCTAATTTCCTTCTCTGAAATTGGTTGGGTGTGCTTGTTTTTTAATTCTAAAGGTATAGTTGGAACAGGGATTGCATGTAGGTATTGTTCACATAAATTTATATGTGTCTCCTCATCTCTATCCAGAAGGAGATTGTACAGTTTATGGTAGAACTGTTAAAATAGATTTGCAATATTTGTTTTGTCTTCAGTAGGAAGTCCATTATTATTATTTAGTGAATGCACATAAGTTTTAAAGTTTTTTGTTTTCTTTCTTAAGACACGGTGAGTCCACGGAATCATCAATTACTGTTGTGAATATCACTCCTGGCCAGCAGGAGGAGGCAAAGAGCACCACAGCAAAGCTGCTATATGTCACTTCCCTTCCCACAATCCCCAGTCATTCTCTTTGCCTTCGGTGCAAGAAGGAGGTGAAGTTTTGGTCCATTAATTGGCACAGTGCCTTCATTAGAAGGGAGTTTTTCTGCTATGGCTCAGAGAACTTCGATCCCTATGGAGGGTAGGTGCTCCTTTACAGATCCATGGATAAGAAGCTGGATGTTTAATTGTTCATATAGAGCAATGCCTTGTCTTATTAGACTTGCTGTGCTAGCCAGTCGGGCTTGTGGCTGAAATCTTGGAAATCAGCTGAGAAGCTTACCTGCGGCTTAGTGGTACAGCCTAGGCTTTCTACTTCTGCAGTTGCAGGTTCTTATTTTATGTTTCTTCCTAATCCAAGCTTCTGGCGTTTCTTTTCAAGGATGATCATGAGACCTTGTTGGGACTTGGTCTTGCAAAATTATCCTCTGACTTTACGCAGGAAATACCACACGTTCAGAGAGTAGACCAAAGGAAATTTTCCTTTTCCTAGTTCTGCAGGGTCAGTCATGTCTTTGGGAAGCCAACCAAATTTAGTCCCTTCTAAGATTCCTCCAAGGGGTAGATTTCTCCTTTTGGAGTATCTGCAATCCAGGTATGATGAGAAGCATTCCTTGAACTGGGTTCAGGACCTTTTCTGGGAGTGATAGTTCCAGTCTGGGAACGGGATCTAGGTATTTTCTTCAAGTTTCTCAGGTTCTGCCCTTCAGAGTAGTATCCATTCTCCTTTGCTGCAAGTGGGCCTATTCCTAACGAACATAGACCTGAAGGATGCGTATTTTGTTCTTATGATCGGGATCTTTTCAAGTTTTGAAGTTTCGTCTTCTGAGAGACTTTTAGGTCTTTTGGTATTGCAAGGGTGCTTTCTGGACAACATATGGTTCAGGTGTCATCCTTCCTTTGAGCAAACTCTCTTTCAGGAGATCTTGTCCAATCTTCTTATCATGGATGCAAAATGAATCTGGAGCCGAGTTCCCTTGTTCCATCCACAAGGGTGATTTTTTTTGGAGGACCTTAATAGATTCTCTATCTAGGAGAAGATTCTATCAGAGGTCAGCTAATCAAGGATTTATTCAGTTTCCTCTCTCTGCTGTCTACTATCTGGCCAACAGAAAGCTCTAATGGTTCGGTTGATAGCTTAACCATTTTGCAACCAGAGGGTTGAGATTTTGAATCTAGCTGCAGTTGATTTTCTATTCACTTTTCAGTGACTCCATGTATAGAGGGAATTGGTCTGACGGTTTCCATGGACATCATTCCCCTTTTTGCTATTTTCCATACAATGGCGATCATTTGGATCTGTCTCAGGAGAAAGATCTAGATCAATCATCAACAGACTTTCTCCCGTGGTGGTTTTTCAGGAGTATCTGTCTCAGGGCGCGTGCTTCCAGAGACATTCCTAGGTGATGGGACCACGGACGCCAGCCTGCTGTGCTTGGATGCAGTCTGGGACTTATCTAAGGCATGGAAGTGTCTGCTTTCCTCCTTAACATCAACAACTGGGAATTGTGGAGTTGAAAGAGATTCGCAATGTTTTGAAGGCTTGGCCTCAATCGTCCTTTAGCTTTGTTCCAGTCAGACAAGGTCGCCTCAGTTACTTACATCAGTGGTCGTGCTGTCTAAGGCACTGGATTAAACTTCCAGTCTCCTTGGAGGCGTGGGTTCGGATCCCACCACTCCAGTATCCAGTTAACCTATGTGGTGTATGGACATTATTTAATCCAGAGGAACTCGGAGTTCCTTAGTTATAGGAGGTGACTTGGATTGTCTGTGGGCAGAAGCTCTTGATTGATGTTTGTCATCCCCTTTCCATGGGTGAACAACTGAGAATCGGATTTCAGAACAGACAGGTATTTCTTCCGGGGTGCGGGACTCTCCATCCGGAGGTGTTCTCCAAGTAAACCCTCAAATGGGGGGTTTCCGGAGTTGGCTTTTGAGGACGTTTCGGCAGAATGCCAAGCTTCCAAGATATGGTTCAAGGTCTTGTGATCCACAGACCGTTCTGATAGATGTTCTGGTGGCTTTTCCTGGGATTTCAATCTGACATCCCTGTTTTCTCCATTTGCATTCTTCCACAAGTTATTGCTCGTGTTAAACAGGAGAGAGCATCACTAATTCTTATAGCTACTGCGTGGCCTTGCAGCATTGAGTTTGCATGCCTAGTGGAGATTTTGTCTCTCACCTTGGAGATTTCCTCTGAGGAAGGACCTATTAATTCAGGGTCTTTTCCCAAATATCATTTCTCAGAAGGCGTGGGTTTTCTGAGTTGGTCATTGAGACCATGTTTCTGGCTTGTGGTCTGTTACTTGAAACATTTACCATAAGATATGGAGTAAATGTTCTTATGGTGTGAATCCATAGGCTACTCTAGGAATAGGGTCAGGATTTTGTCCTTTCTACTGGAAGGTCTGGAGTTTTGTCAGTCAGTTCTCTGAAAGGTCAAATTTCTGTATTATCTTTTCTTGCTGCATAAGCGTCTGGCGGACGTACCAGATGTGCAATTTTTTTTGTCAGGCCTTGGAATTAGGCCTGTGTTTAAGTCTGTTGTTCCTCCTGGGAGTTTTAACTTTTGTTCTTAAAGTTTTGCAGCAAGCTCCGTTTGAGCCATTGCTTTCCATGGATATTAAAGGGACACTAAACCCAATTTTCTCTTACTTGGTGTATTCAGTCCACGGATTCATCCTTACTTGTGGGATATTCTCAATCCCTACAGGAAGTGGCAAAGAGAGCACACAGCAAAGCCCACCCAGTCATTCTCTTTGCCGCTCAAACAAGTAGCATCTCCACGGGAGGGTAAAGAGTTTGTGGTGTTAGATTTGTAGTTTTTATTTCTTCAATCAAGAGTTTGTTATTTTAAAATAGTGCCGGTTTGTACTATTTACTCTGAGGCAGAAAGTGATGAAGATTTCTGCTGAGAGGAAAAAGATTTTAGCATGTTGTATCTAAAATCCATTGCTGTTCCCACACAGGACTGTTGAGTACCGGAGAACTTCAGTTGGGGGGAACAGTTTGCAGGCTTAACTGCTTAAGGTATGCTCAGTCATTTATTTCTAACAAGACCTGGTAATGCTAGAAGACTGACAGAGATCCCCATGAGGGAAGGTAAGGCATTTTCTGAAACACAGTATAGAAGGATAGCTTCAGTTATGGGCTTAAATACTGGTAGACACTGTGATGGGCTAAATCGATTATTTTATTGATGGAATATTATATTTATTTAAGTGTTTGAAACGTTGTAAACACTTTTTGGGGTTGTTATTTCGCCTGGCATATTATCAGACGCCTAGTCTGACTTAGGAAGGCCCCATATCTCTGGACTGAAGGGGGAGGGGGCCTCATTTTTGCGCCTCAGTTGCGCAGTTGATTTTCAAGATAGCTCATGCAGCTTCATGTGTAGAGTCCTGAGAGTGCAGGAGGACATCAAGGAGGCTTATATTTCTGCTACAAATAACCCTAAGGGGAGGTAGGGCCGCAGCAAAGACTGTGGCACTGTGCTGTAGTGTGTGAAACCGGTTGTTTACTGCAATTTGCTCCGGTTTGGTCAATAAGGGGTTAATTGATTTAAAAATTTGTGTGCAATCATTTCAAAGCATTGGGATCATGTGTTGAAATTTTCATAAAGATCGGATGTTTTTTGGTGATTTGGAAAAAAAAGTGTGTGCTTTTTATTATTTAAAGACACAGTAACGTTTTTTCAAAAAGTGATTTTTTTCTGTATTGTAGTGCTGTATAAGTCTGTCAAACATGTCTGAGACTTCAGATATACCTTGTTCTTTATGTTTGAAAGCCATGGCGGTACCCCCATTGCATTTATGTGTAAAGTGTGCTAAAACATCAAAGCATTTTAAAGACCGTCCAATGACACTTAAAAAATGTAGCCCAAGATGATTCTTTAACAGAGGGTAATGAGGATAGTCCTTCTTCCTCTCCCCATGTGTCGACACCAGTTACGCCCGTGCAAGCGATGCCTAGTACCTCTAGCGCATTGGCCCCTATTACTTTACAACAATTAGCAGCAGTGATGGATAATTCCCTTGCAGCATTTTTATCCAAACTGCCAGTTTTTCCAAGAAAGCGCGATAGCTCAGTTTTAAATACAGAGGATGAGCAATCAGACGCTGTGGATAATTTATCTGTAGTACCCTCACAAAACTCAGAAGTAGCTGTGAGGGAAGGTCTGTCTGAGGGAGAAATTTCTGATACAGGAAAAGTTTCTCATCGGGCAGATTCAGATTCCTTAGCGTTTAAATTTAAGCTGGAACACCTCCGCGTACTGCTTAAGGAGGTTTTAGCTACGCTGGATGATTGTGACCCCAT
This sequence comes from Bombina bombina, assembly GCF_027579735.1. Taxonomy (NCBI): domain Eukaryota; kingdom Metazoa; phylum Chordata; class Amphibia; order Anura; family Bombinatoridae; genus Bombina; species Bombina bombina. The sequence goes on from NC_069504.1 coordinate 289,532,337, forward strand.
GGTGGTCCCAGAAAAATTGTGTAAGATGGACAGGTTTTTAGAGGTCCCCGTATACACTGAGGCATTTCCGATCCCAAAGAGGGTGGCAGATATTGTGACTAGGGAGTGGGAGAGACCAGGTGTACCCTTTGTTCCCCCCCCTATCTTTAAGAAAATGTTCCCCATAAATGACCCCAGGCGGGACGAGTGGCAGACGGTCCCTAAGGTGGAGGGGGCAGTTTCAACACTTGCTAAGCGTACAACTATACCAATAGAGGACAGTTGTGCTTTCAAAGATCCTATGGATAAAAAATTGGAAGGATTGCTGAAGAAAATTTTTGTTCAGCAAGGTTTTCTACTTCAACCAATTGCCTGCATAATTCCTGTAACTACTGCAACGGCTTTTTGGTTCGAGGCCCTGGAGGATTCGCTCCAGAGGGAGACTTCATATGATGAGGTCATGGATAGAATTCATGCTCTAAAGCTGGCTAATTCTTTTATCACTGATGCCGCTTTCCAGTTAGCTAAACTAGCGGCGAAAAACTCAGGTTTTGCCATCATGGCACGAAGAGCGCTTTGGCTCAAATCATGGTCGGCGGATGTGTCGTCCAAAACAAAACTGTTAAATATTCCCTTCAAGGGGAAGACCCTTTTCGGCCCAGAGCTGAAAGAAATTATTTCAGATATCACTGGGGGCAAGGGTCATGCCCTTCCACAAGATAGGCCGTTTAAGGCCAAAAACAAGGCTAATTTTCGCTCCTTTCGCAACTTCAGGAGCGGACCAGCTGCAACCTCTGCTGTCGCAAAGCAAGATAACACTTCCCAGCCCAAAGCAACCTGGAAACCCCTGCAGGGCTGGAATAAGGGTAAACAGGCCAAGAAGCCTGCTCCTGCTACCAAGACAGCATGAAGGGGTAGCCCCCGATCCGGGATCGGATCTAGTAGGGGGCAGACTTTCTCTCTTTGCTCAGGCTTGGGCAAGAGACGTTCCGGATCCCTGGGCATTAGAAATAGTTGCTCAGGGGTACCTTCTAGAATTCAAGGATTCTCCCTCAAGGGGAAGGTTCCACAGTTCTCGTTTGTCTTCAGACCAAACAAAGAAACAGGCGTTCTTACGCTGTGTAGAAGATCTCCTAAAAATGGGAGTAATACACCCAGTTCCAATTGCAGAACAAGGACTGGGCTTTTACTCAAACCTGTTCGTAGTTCTGAAAAAGGAGGGAACTTTCAGGCCAATCCTGGATCTAAAGATTCTAAACAAATTCTGGCCTTTCTAAGGTCTCACGGGTGGAAGGTGAACGTAGAAAAAAGTTCTCTGTCCCCGCTTACAAGGGTTCCCTTCCTGGGAACATTAATAGACTCGGTAGAAATGAAAATTTTTCTGACAGAGGTCAGGAAGTCCAAACTGATGAACACCTGCCAAGCTCTTCATTCCATTCCTCAGCCTTCTGTGGCTCAGTGCATGGAGGTAATTGGTTTAATGGTGGCGGCAATGGACATAGTCCCTTTTGCCCGAATTCATCTCAGACCACTGCAACTGTGCATGCTCAAGCAGTGGAATGGGGATTACGCAGATTTATCTCCTTGAATACAAATGGACCAGAAAACCAGAGACTCTCTTCTCTGGTGGTTGTCTCAAGTTCACCTGTCTCAGGGAATGAGTTTCCGCAGACCGGAGTGGATCATTGTCACGACCGACGCCAGTCTGTTAGGCTGGGGTGCGGTCTGGGACTCCCTGAAGGCTCAGGGTACATGGTCTCGGGAAGAATCTCTTCTCCCAATAAACATTTTGGAGCTGAGAGCGATATTCAACACGCTCCAAGCATGGCCTCAACTAGCGGAGGCCAAATTCATCAGATTTCAGTCGGACAACATCACGACTGTAGCGTACATCAATCATCAGGGAGGAACAAAGAGTTCCCTAGCGATGAAGGAAGTATCCAGGATCATCAAATGGGCGGAGGATCACTCCTGCCATCTATCTGCAATTCACATACCAGGGGTAGACAACTGGGAGGCGGATTTTCGAAGTTGTCAGACTTTTCATCCGGGGGAGTGGGAACTCCACCCGGAGGTTTTTGTTCAGCTGACCCAGCTATGGGGTATTCCCGAATTGGATCTGATGGCGTCCCGTCAGAACACCAAACTTCCCCTTTACGGATCCAGATCCAGGGATCCCAAGGCGGCATTGATAGATGCTTTAATAGCGCCTTGGTCATTCAGTCTAGCTTATGTCTTTCCACCGTTTCCTCTTCTCCCTCGGCTAATAGCCAGAATCAAACAGGAGAAGGCTTCGGTAATCCTGATAGTGCCTGCGTGGCCACGCAGGACTTGGTATGCAGACCTAGTGGACATGTCATCGGTCCCACCATGGAAACTGCCATCGAGGCAGGATCTTCTAATTCAAGGTCCTTTCAAGCATCCAAATCTAGTTTCTCTGCAACTGACTGCTTGGACTAGCTAAGCGTGGTTTCTCTGAATCAGTTATAGAAATTTTGATACAGGCCAGAAAGCCTGTCACAAGGAAAATTTACCATAAGATATGGGGGAAATATCTTAGTTGGTGTGAATCCAAGGGTTACTCGTGGAGTAAGGTTAGGATTCCAAGGATACTGGCTTTTCTCCAAGAAGGATTGGAGAAAGGTCTGTCAGCCAGTTCCTTAAAGGGACAGATATCTGCTCTGTCTATTCTGTTACATAAGCGCCTGGCAGCTGTACCAGACGTTCAGGTATTTGCACAGGCCCTTGTTAGAATCAAGCCTGTTTACAAGCCTGTGGCTCCTCCTTGGAGTCTAAATTTGGTTCTTTCAGTTCTTCAAGGGGTTCCGTTTGAACCTTTACATTCCATAGATATTAAGTTATTATCTTGGAAAGTTTTGTTTTTAGTAGCCATTTCTTCTGCTCGAAGAGTCTCTGAATTGTCTGCTTTGCAGTGTGATTCACCCTATCTGGTGTTCCATGCAGATAAGGTTGTTTTGCGTACCAAACCTGGTTTTCTTCCAAAAGTGGTTTCTAATAAGAATATTAACCAGGAAATTATTGTTCCTTCTCTGTGTCCTAATCCAGTTTCTAGGGAGGAACGACTTTTACACAATCTTGATGTGGTTCGTGCTTTAAAATTCTATTTAAAAGCAACTAAAGATTTCAGACAAACATCATCCTTGTTTGTTGTCTATTCTGGTAAGAGGAGAGGTCAGAAAGCAACAGCTACCTCTCTTTACTTTTGGCTGAAAAGCATCATCCGATTGCCTTATGAGACTGCTGGACAGCAGCCTCCTGAACGAATCACAGCTCATTCTACCAGAGCTGTGGCTTCCACATGGGCTTTCAAGAATAAGGCTTCTGTTGAACAGATTTGTAAGGCAGCGACTTGGTCTTCACTGCATACATTTGCCAAATTTTACAAATTCGATACTTTTGCTTCTTCGGAGGCTATTTTTGGGAGAAAGGTTTTGCAAGCAGTGGTGCCTTCCGTTTAGGTGACCTGACTTGTTCCCTCCCTTCATCCGTGTCCTATTGCTTTGGTATTGGTATCCCACAAGTACGGATGAATCCGTGGACTGAATACACCAAGTAAGAGAAAACAGAATTTATGCTTACCTGATAAATTTCTTTCTCTTACGGTGTATTCAGTCCACGGCCCGCCCTGACATTTAAGTCAGGTTCAAATTTAATTACTACAGTCACCACTGCACCCTATGGTTCTCCTTTTTCTCCTAACCGTCGGTCGAATGACTGGGGGGGCGGAGCCTGAGGGGAGCTATATGGACAGCTTTGCTGTGTGCTCTCTTTGCCACTTCCTGTAGGGATTGAGAATATCCCACAAGTAAGGATGAATCCGTGGACTGAATACACCGCAAGAGAGAGAAATTTATCAGGTAAGCATAAATTCTGTTTTTTTCTTTCATGATTTAGATAGAGCATTACATTTTAAGCAACTTTCTAATTTACTCCTATTATCAAATTTTCTTCGTTCTCTTAGTATCTTTATTTGAAATGCTAGAATGTAAGTTTAAATGCCGGCCCATTTTTGGTGAACAACCTGGGTTGTTCTTGCTGATTGGTGGATAAATTCATCCACCAATAAAAAGTGATGTCCAGAGTTCTGAACCAAAAGAAGAAGCTTAGATGCCTTATTTTTCAAATAACGATAGCAAGAGAACGAAGAAAAATTGATAATAGGAGTAAATTAGAAAGTTGCTTAAATTGCATGCTCTATCTGAAGAAAAACTTTGGGTTCAGTGTCCGTTTAAGTTATCTTGGAAGGTCTGGTTTCTTTTTGCTATCTCCTCTGCTCCGAGAGTGTCTGAACTCTCAGCTTTGCAGTGTGATTCGGCTTATCTTACCTTTCATGCCGATGAGGCGGTTCTTCATACTAAGGTTCTTTCCTAAAGTGGTTTCGGACAGAAATTTTACTCAGGAAATTGTTGTTCCTTATCTTTGACATAGTTCTTCTTTTCTGAAGAACGTTTGTTGCACAGCTTGGAGGTTGTGCGTGCTTTAAAATTTTATTTACAGGTGACTAAGGATTTTAGCCAGTATTCTGCCCTGTTTGTTTCTCTGGTAAACGTGAAGGTCAGAAAGCTTCTGCTACTTCTCTTTCTCTCTGGTTGAGAAGTATAATTGTTTTTTTTTTTTTTTTAATGAGACTGCTGGGCAGCAGTCTCCTGAGAGAATTACAGCTCATTCCATTAGAACTGTCTCTTCTTCTTGGGTTTTCAAAAGTGAAGCTTCTGTGGAACGGATTTGCAAGGCTGTAACTTGGTCTTCTCTGCATACCCTGTCCAAATTTTACAAATTTGATTCTTTTGCCTTGGCTGAGGTTTTTTTGGGAGAAAGGGTTTTGCAGGCGAGTGGTGCCTTCTGTTTGGGTTGTCTGTCTTGTCCCTCCCTAATCATCGGTGTCCTCTAGCATAGGTATTGATTCCCAACAGTAATTGATGATTCCCTGGACTCACCGTGTCTTAAGAAAGAAATCAAAATGTATGCTTACCTGATAAATGTCTTTCTTTCTAGACACAGTGAGTCCACAGCCCGCCCTTAATTTCAGACAGTTTTTTTTTTATCTAAACCTCGGGCACCTCTGCACCTTGTGTTATTTCCTTTCTCTCTTTTTCCTTTTAGTTGAATGACTGGGGATTGTGGGAAGGGAAGTGACATATAACAGCTTTGCTGTGGTGCTCTCCTCCTGCTGGCCAGGAGTGATATTCCCAACAGTAATTGATGATTCCGTGGACACACTGTCTAGAAATAAATAAATTTATCAGGTAAGCATACATTTTGTTTTTTTATAGTTTTTGCTAGCATTCTGCCTGCTTTGTTACGTTCATTATAAAATCTTTGCTGGGTAAAATAGGTGTTGTCGCTGTGCTTTGATGTGAAGTAACTTATTAATGCGATCTCTGTAATTATTTAGCTGTGTTAATATATTTTCATCAGCGGGTTGTCTTTTATGCAAGTAATCCAGATCTACTATTTTTTGGGCAAGGGTGGAGTATTCTAGTCTGTCCTGTTTGTTTTTTTGTGCTTTCAATTTTATGAATTTGCCTCTCATATAACTTTTACTTCTTGGTTATTGTTAATTTCAAAAAAGATATCTGTTTTTCAAGGTTTTGTCTATTTTTATGGTCTAGGAGAATAGACTAATCTAGCCTCCAATTGAAACTTTTTAAAGGCATGGACCATGTGGTCATAGAGTTGTCTGACCAGGTTGTGTGTTTTATGTGGGCATTAGTGACAAATGATAGAGCGAGATGATCTATCTACCATAATGTAATCTAGCCTAGAGTAATTTTTTGGGGGATGTGAGAAAAAAGTCTAATCTTTTTTTTTTTTTGTGGATGAAGGTATCTCCATGTATCATTAAGAGTTGGACATTTTCCATATAGATAATAGTACATTTCTCCAACATAGGTGTGTCCGGTCCACGGCGTCATCCTTACTTGTGGGATATTCTCTTCCCCAACAGGAAATGGCAAAGAGCCCAGCAAAGCTGGTCACATGATCCCTCCTAGGCTCCGCCTTCCCCAGTCATTCTCTTTGCCGTTGTACAGGCAACATCTCCACGGAGATGGCTTAGAGTTTTTTAGTGTTTAACTGTAGTTTTTATTATTCAATCAAGAGTTTGTTATTTTAAAATAGTGCTGGTATGTACTATTTACTCTGAAACAGAAAAGAGATGAAGATTTCTGTTTGTAAGAGGAAAATGATTTTAGCAACCGTTACTAAAATCGATGGCTGTTCCACACAGGACTGTTGAGAGGAATTAACTTCAGTTGGGGGAACAGTGAGCAGACCTTTGCTGCTTGAGGTATGACACATTCTAACAAGACGATGTAATGCTGGAAGCTGTCATTTTCCCTATGGGATCCGGTAAGCCATTTTTATTACAGACAGTAAATAAGGGCTTCACAAGGGCTTTTTAAGACTGTAGACATTTTCTGGGCTAAATCGATTCATATATAAACATATTTTATACTCCATAGCCTTGAGGAATTATTTTAATCTTGGGAATTTTGTAAAATAACCGGCAGGCACTGTATTGGACACCTTATTCTCTAGGGGCTTTCCCTAATCATAGGCAGAGTCTCATTTTCGCGCCTGTATTGCGCACTTGTTTTTGAGAAGCATGACATGCAGATGCATGTGTGAGGAGCTCTGATACATAGAAAAGACTTTCTGAAGGCGTCATTTGGTATCGTATTCCCCTTTGGGCTTGGTTGGGTCTCAGCAAAGCAGATACCAGGGACTGTAAAGGGGTTAAATATAAAAACGGCTCCGGTTCCGTTATTTTAAGGGTTAAAGCTTCCAAATTTGGTGTGCAATACTTTTAAGGCTTTAAGACACTGTGGTGAAATTTTGGTGAATTTTGAACAATTCCTTCATACTTTTTCGCAATTGCAGTAATAAAGTGTGTTCAGTTTAAAATTTAAAGTGACAGTAACGGTTTTATTTTAAAACGTTTTTCTTTCATGTAATTAACAAGAGTCCATGAGCTAGTGACGTATGGGATATACATTCCTACCAGGAGGGGCAAAGTTTCCCAAACCTTAAAATGCCTATAAATACACCCCTCACCACACCCACAAATCAGTTTTACAAACTTTGCCTCCAAGGGAGGTGGTGAAGTAAGTTTGTGCTAGATTCTACGTTGATATGCGCTCCGCAGCAAGTTGGAGCCCGGTTTTCCTCTCAGCGTGCAGTGAATGTCAGAGGGATGTGAAGAGAGTATTGCCTATTGAATGCAGTGATCTCCTTCTACGGGGTCTATTTCATAAGGTTCTCTGTTATCGGTCGTAGAGATTCATCTCTTACCTCCCTTTTCAGATCGACGATATACTCTTATATTTACCATTTCCTCTACTGATTCTCGTTTCAGTACTGGTTTGGCTTTCTACAAACATGTAGATGAGTGTCCTGGGGTAAGTAAGTCTTATTTTCTGTGACACTCTAAGCTATGGTTGGGCACTTTATTTATAAAGTTCTAAATATATGTATTCAAACATTTATTTGCCTTGACTCAGAATGTTCAACTTTCCTTATTTCCAGACAGTCAGTTTCATATTTGGGATTATGCATTGAATTATCATATTTTTTCTTACCTCAAAAATTTGACTTTTTTCCCTGTGGGCTGTTAGGCTCGCGGGGGCTGAAAATGCTTCATTTTATTGCGTCGTTCTTGGCGCGGACTTTTTTGGCGCAAAAATTCTTTTCCGTTTCCGGCGTCATACATGTCGCCGGAAGTTGCGTCATTTTTTGACGTTATTTTGCGTCAAAAATGTCGGCGTTCCGGATGTGGCGTCATTTTTGGCGCCAAAAGCATTTAGGCGCCAAATAATGTGGGCGTCTTTTTTGGCGCTAAAAAATATGGGCGTCATTTTTGTCTCCACATTATTTAAGTCTCATTATTTATTGCTTCTGGTTGCTAGAAGCTTGTTCACTGGCATTTTTTTCCCATTCCTGAAACTGTCATTTAAGGAATTTGATCAATTTTGCTC
>NC_069504.1:289540411-289602194 GCF_027579735.1 Bombina bombina
GAGAAATAAATTTATCAGGTAAGCATAAATTATGTTTTTGGTGCGACGTTACGTTAGTTGACGCAAATTCGTAATTTCCGGCGTCTTAGTTGACGCTGAGTCCTTCACAAGGTAGCGTCATCTATGAAGCGAGTGTGTCGTTTTCGGACGTTTTTGTCGCCAAAAAACAATTTTCTGTTTGTTGTGCGTCATACTTGGCGCCAAATATTTTCATTATTTAAAACCCCATTCTTATTTACCTCTTGCCTTTTTCTATGTCAGAGGGCTATGCTGTTTGCATTTTTTCCCATTCCTGAAACTGCCATATAAGGAAATTGATCATTTTGCTTTATATGTGTTGTTTTTTTCTCTTACATTTGCAAGATGTCTCAATCTGATCCTGTCTCAGAATTCACTGTTGGATCCCTGCTGCCTGATATTAGTTCTACCAAAGCTAAGTGCATATGTTGTAAACTTGTGGAGATTATTCCTCCAGCTGTGGTTTGTAATAGTTGTCATAATAAACTTTTACATGCAGAAATGTATCCATCAGTAGTAGTTCATTACCTGTTGCTGTTCTCTCAACATCTAATGCACAAGATATACCTGTAAATTTAAAAGAATTTATTTCTGATTTTATTCAGAAGGCTTTGTCTGCCATTCCACTTTTAAAACTTCTCATAAGGTTGATGAAATTTCAAATGACCAGCAACATACTGATTTATCCTTCTCTGATGAGGATCTATCTGATTCAGAAGATCCTGCCTCAGATATTGACACTGACAAATCCTCTTATTTATTTAAAATGGAGTATATTCGTTCTTTGTTAAAAGAAGTGTTGATTACATTAGATATGGAGGAAACTAGTCCTCTTGACATAATAACTAGTAAAAGTTTAAATTCTGTTTATAAACCTCCTGTGGTTATTCCAGAGGTTTTTCCAGTTCCTGATACTATTTCTGATATGATTTCTAAAGAATGGAATAAGCCTGGTACTTCTTTTATTCCTTCTTCAAGGTTTAAAAAAGTGTATCATTTGCCAGCTGTTAGATTGGAGTTTTGGGAAAAGATCCCTAAAGTTGATGGGGCTATCTCTACTCTTGCTAAATGTACTACTATTCCTACGGAAGATAGTACTTCTTTTAAAGATCCTTTAGATAGGAAACTTGAATCTTATCTAAAGAAGGCTTATTTATATTCAGGTCATCTTCTTAGGCCTGCAATTTCTTTGGCTGATGTTGCAGCTGCTTCAACTTTTTGGTTGGAAACTTTAGCACAACAAGTATCGGATCATGATGCTAATAATTTCATTTGTGATGCCATTTTTGATATCATCAAAATTGATGTTAGATATATGTCTTTAGCTATTTTAGCTAGAAGAGCTTTGTGGCTCAAATCTTGGAATGCTGATATGCCTTCTAAGTCCAGATTGCTATCTCTTTCTTTCCAAGGTAATAAATTATTTGGTTCTTAGTTGGAATCAATAATTTCAACTGTCACTGGGGGGAAGGGAGTTTTTTTCCCTCAGGATAAAAAACCTAAGGGTAAATCTAAAGCTTCTAACCGTTTTTATTCCTTTCAACATAATAAGGAACAGAAATCTAATCCTTCCCCAAAGGAATCTGTTTCCAATTGGAAGCCTTCCTCAAATTGGAATAAATCCAAGCCATTTAAGAGATCAAAGCCAGCCCCCAAGTCCGCATGAAGGTGCGGCCCTCATTTCAGCTCAGCTGATAGGGGGCAGATTAAACTTTTTCAAAGATGTTTGGATCAATTCGGCCCAAAATCATTGGATTCAGAGTATTGTCTCTCAGGGGTACAGAATAGGATTCAGAGTAAGACCGCCTCTGAGAAGATTTTTTTCTCTCGCATTCCAGCGAACCCAGTAAAGGCTCAGGCTTTCCTGAAGTGTGTTTCAGACCTGGAGTCTTCAGGGGTAATCATGCCAGTTCCGTTTCAGGAACAGGGTCTGGGGTTTTATTAAAATCTATTCATTGTCCCAAAGAAAGAAAATTCATTCAGACCAGTTTTGGATCTAAAGATTTTGAATCGATATGTAAGAGTACCAACTTTCAAGATGATGACTATAAGGACTATTCTGCCTTTTGTTCAGCAAGGGAAAAATATGTCCACAATAGACTTACAGGATGCATATCTTCATATTCCGATTCATCCGGATCACTATCAGTTCCTGAGATTCTCTTTTCTAGACAAGCATTACCAATTTGTTGCTCTTCCTTTTGGCCTAGCGACAGCTCCACGAATCTTTTCAAAGGTTCTCGGTGCCCTACTCTCTGTAATCAGAGAGCGGGGTATTGCGGTGTTTCCTTATTTGGACGATATCTTGGTACTCGCTCAGTCTTTACGTTCTGCAGAATCTCACATGAATCAACTAGTGTTGTTTCTTGAAAACATGGTTGGAGGATCAATTTACCAACAAGTTCTTTGATTCCTCAGACAAAGGTAACCTTTTTAGGTTTCCAGATAGATTCAGTGTCCATGACTTTGTCTCTAACAGACAAGAGACGTTTGAAATTGGTTGCAGCCTGTCGAAACCTTCAGTCTCCGTTATTCCCTTCAGTAGCTATGTGCATGGAGGTTTTAGGTCTCATGACTGCAGCATCAGACGATACCCTTTGCTCGTTTTCATATGAGACCTCTCCAGCTTTGTATGCTGAACCAATGGTGCAGGGATTATAGAAGGATATCACAATTAATATCCTTAAATCCCAATGTTCGACTTTCTCTGACTTAGTGGTTAGATCACCATCGTATAATTCTAGGGGCCACTTTCGCTCATCCAACCTGGACTGTGATCACAACAGATGCGAGTCTTTCAGGTTGGGGAGCTGTTTGGGGATCTCTAACAGCACAAGGGGTTTGGAAATCTCAAGAGGCGAGATTACCAATAAATATTTTGGAACTCCGTGGAATTCTCGGGACTCTTCAGTTTTGGCCTCTGTTGAAGAGAGAACCATTAATTTGTTTTCAGACAGACAATATTACAACTGTGGCATATGTCAATCATCAGGGTGGGACTCACAGTCCTCAAGCTATGAAAGAAGTATCTCGGATAATTGTTTGGGCAGAATCCAGCTCCTGTCTAATTTCTGCGGTTCATATCCCAATTGGTAAGCAGGTTATCTCAGTCGTCAGACTTTACATCCGGGAGAATGGTCTCTTCACCCAGATGTGTTTTCTCAAATTGTTCAGATGTGGGGACTTCCAGAAATAGATCTGATGGCATCTCATCTAAACAAAAAACTTCCCAGGTACCTGTCCAGGTCCAGGGATCCTCAGGCGGAAGCAGTGGATGCGTTGACACTTCCGTGGTGTTATCAACCTGCTTATATTTTCCTGCCTCTAGTTCTTCTTCCAAGAGTGATCTCCAAGATCATCATGGAGCAATCGTTTGTGCTGCTGGTGGCTCCAGCATGGTCTCACAGGTTTTGGTATGCGGATCTTGTTCGGATGTCCAGTTGCCAACCTTGGCCATTTCCATTAAGACCAGACCTTCTGTCTCAAGGTCCGTTTTTCCATCAGGATCTCAAATCATTAAATTTGAAGGTTTGGAAATTGAACGTTTAGTGCTTAGTCATAGAGGTTTCTCTGGCTCAGTGATTAATACTATGTTGCAGGCTCATAAATCTGTCTCTAGAAAGATTTATTATCGAGTTTTGAAGACTTACATTTCATGGTGTTCTTCTCATAAATTCTCTCTGCATTCTTTTAGAATTCCTAGAATTTTACAGTTTCTTCAGGTTGGTTTGGATAAAGGTTTGTCTGCAAGTTCCTTGAAGGACAAATCTCTGCTCTTTCTTTTATTTTCCACAGGAAAATTGCTAAACTTCCTGATATTCATTGTTTTGTACAGGCTTTGGTTTGTATCAAGCCTGTCAATAAATCAATCTCTCCTCCTTGGAGTCTTAATTTGGTTTTGAAGACTCTACAGGCTCCTCCATTTGAGCCTATGCATTCTTTGGACATTAAACTACTTTCTTGGAAATTGTTGTTCCTTTTGGCCATCTCTTCTGCTAGAAGAGTTTCTGAATTATCTGCTCTTTCTTGTGATTCTCCTTTTCTGATTTTTCATCAGGATAAGGCAGTTTTGTGGACTTCATTTAAATTCTTACCTAAGGTTGTGAATTCTAACAACATTAATAGAGAAATTGTTGTCCCTTCTTTGTGTCCTAATCCTAAGAATTCTTTGGAGAGATCTTTACATTCTTTGGATGTGGTGAGAACTCTGAAATATTATGTTGAAGCCACTAAAGATTTCAGGAAGACTTCTAGTTTATTTATCTTTTCTGGTTCCATCGGCATCGTGGTTAAAGCTTCTGATTCATCAAGCTTATTTGGAGTCGTGTAAAGCCCTGTCTCAGAGAATTACAGCTCATTCTACTAGATCAGTTTCCACTTCCTGGGCCTTTAAGAATGATGCTTCAGTTGATCAGATTTGCAAATCAGCAACTTGGTCTTCTTTGCATACATTTACTAAATTCTACCATTTTGATGTATTTGCTTCTTCGGCGGCAGTTTTTGGTAGGAAAGTTCTTCAGGCAGCTGTTTCAGTTTGATTCTTCTGCTTATGATTTATATTTTTCTTTTAATATTTTGAGAATAAATTTATATTTGGGTTGTGGATTAATTTTTTTTCAGCGAAATGGCTGTTTTTATTTTGTCCCTCTCTCTCTAGTGACTCTTGCGTGGAGTTCCACATCTTGGGTATTGCTATCCCATATGTCACTAGCTCATGGACTCTTGCCAATTACATGAAAGAAAACATAATTTATGTTAGAATTTACCTGATAAATTCATTTCTTTCATATTGGTAAGAGTCCATGAGGCCCACCCCTTTTTATGGTGGTTATGATTTTTTTGTATAAAGCACAATTATTTCCAAATTCCTTTGTTGATGCTTTTTACTCCTTTTTCTATCACCCCACTTCTTGGCTGTTCATTAAACTGAATTGTGGGTATGGTGATGTGTGTATTTGTAGGCATTTTGAGGTTTGTGAAACTTTGCCCCTCCTGGTAGGATTGTATATCCCATACGTCACCAGCTCATGGACTCTTGCCAATATGATAGAAATTAATTTATCAGGTACGTTCTTACATAAATTATGTTTTTTGCTTAACACCTCCACTTTTCAGAGACTTATTAAAGGGTTGTTGAACAGTAAATATATATAGTGGAAAAAAATTAGCCTGGGAATAGTATGGAGATGTATTTGTTATATAAAACATACAATTAAAGAGACCATGCAAACAAGACTGTGTGAAATATAGTATTATACTAATAACTATATGATAGGGTTTCCATACAGCCACTGTTTGCACACTCTTTTATTTCCTTTTTTAAATCTGTCCCTAATTGTCCAAAGGAGAGGTATGAGGGTAAAACTAGTTATAAATATGGAGGCACCCGTTACTTTATAGAAACTTGGTTTAATTGAGTAAACTAAAAAATATTTTGGGGAAAGGGGGGCAAAATAAATGACATTGCAAAGGTTTTTTTGCTGCATATAATTATATTATTATTTTCAATTAATTTTTAGAGAAACATAAAAAATAATAGAAAACTAGTATTTACTGCTATCACAATTGATATGATGGCTTGTCAAACATTTTATGGGCCAGTAACATAAAGTACATACAATAGCCACCTTGACTATTTTCTTTAAATGGCACAGTGGCACTTTTAAACACTTTGTATCCAAATTTTTTAATAATTTGAGATATGATTTATTGTCTCAAACCAACTGGAAAAAAATACAATTGCCTAGCAACAAACCTGACCTGGTAACAAATTATCAGAAGAATAGAAGATAAGAGATTTACTCTTCTGCTTTGGCACTGCTTGCTGCTTCCACATTATGAAAATGCAGCTATGGCCACATTTCACCCCTGCTCTTTGAATTACCAGCAGCATAGATATGCAGAAGATCAGGTGTGCAAGAGATGTACCTAGAGCACCTTTCACAGTAAAGTGTCAAAATGTGATAAAGGAATATCTTCATTTATACCCAAATAAGTTTAGCTGTTTTCCTTCTGGTTGGATCTTTATTTTAGGTAAAATTTATTCAAAGACTAAAACTCTTTGGCTGTGATCATTCATATATTTTTGCATATCCCAACAAACATCTCAGAGGGCATCTCCCTGTCATGCTAACTAAATTTATAGCTGGGAGGAGAATTAAAAAACAAACTTTGTGATAGGAAGATATGTTTATGATATATGTTTGTAAGGCAAAGCTACCAATAGAGGACTAAATTACACGTGGGGCATTATTTAGCACTCCCGCTCGAGCATTAACTTCACTATTTTTTACCCTTTACCCAAGTTCTTCCTGTGCGATAACCCGACCAACACAAATCACAATTGGGATTGCGCACACATGTTTACTTTCTAACTTGATTATGGTCCTTGCAACCGAAACCGGTCAGACCTTCTTTCTGGCTACGTTTTTTTGTATTTCACTTGTATGTCCCCATGATGAAGTTTTATGAAGAATAATAAAGGTGATTTTTTTTACTACAAGGGCTGTTTTGGACTACTCTTTTTTTGAATATTTCTAACATTTCTACTTGTCATACGAGCGCTATTTCTGATGCATGCAAAAAGCCTAAATAACCCGTTATCACTTGCATGCAAAAGTTAGCTGGCCACCTGTTATCTATCCCTGAATGGTCCTATGACTATATGATGATTGTGAATGCAAGTGGCGCCTAATATTAACTTTTCCCAGTGCTTATATTGGGCTCTTATCAAATTTGGAGAGGATATCCCTTTTTAACTTGATGTCTCTGAAAGTGTTGAGGTCATTAATTTTGGTGTGAAATAAAATGTTTTAGTGCTTTTTAATTCAATTTTTTTTTTTAAATAAAATTAAAAATAGGACAACCAATATATTTTTTAGAAGTATAACATTATGACTAAATACTCCTTTATTAGTTAACCCAGCTCACAGAGAAGATGAAGAATCAGTCTGAAAGCCACAAACGAGCACAAGAGAACTTGCACGAGCAAGTACAGGAGCAGAAGTCGCAGCTCAGAGCATCGCAGGACCATGTTCTATCGCTGGAGACCAAACTTGGGGAACTGAACAGCCAGCTGAATGAGAGCAAAGAGAAAATGTCCCACCTGGAATTACAGGTACGGTTTATGTCTATGCAGCATGCTAATAATAACTGAAGATGCTCTTGTAGAACCATACAAAAAGAAAGAAAAATTCAAGTAATAGAATATGAATTCTACAAAATTTGTTAACGCATGAACCAAATGCATAAAGCAGGTGTCTATCTTTTCTTTTACATTTTATGTTAGGCTTCATAACATGATTAATGTTATTAATGTGTCTTCTACCATATTTTTAATTTAATATTTTTATTGAGGGCAAAAGAAATTAGCAGATCACAGGATGGATATGCGTAACAAGAAAATATTAAACAAATTACACAATTCAC
This sequence comes from Bombina bombina, assembly GCF_027579735.1. Taxonomy (NCBI): domain Eukaryota; kingdom Metazoa; phylum Chordata; class Amphibia; order Anura; family Bombinatoridae; genus Bombina; species Bombina bombina. The sequence continues at coordinate 289,547,858 of NC_069504.1, forward strand.
TAATACAAACAACTACACTCATTAACTCACGTCCTTTTCTATAAGACCATCATACATGTATAATTGAATGACTTGCATATTCCTTCCCCTCCCATATTGGCCACTTTTGAACCTGGTTGATCAAATTTGAGAAATGATGAAGAAAAGGATATTAACTATTTCTAATCAGGCGACTTTTGGAATTTTTAAGCTAGCATCATTATCATCTAAATTAAAAAAGTATAGACACAAAGACAAATTGAGAAAGAGCCACAATTGAATAAAGTAAATAATGAACGTGTATGCACTTTCATCATCATCTTATAGAAAGAGGATACACTCTCTAGATTACAGAAATAGTGAAACGGAAGAGCATGGTATTCTTTAAATAGGCAAACCCTGCTAAACCAGAGTGACCTCTGTACAAAAGTTCCTGACCAGCTAATCCATTGTATATAGGTAGCACTGTGCATCAGATTTCTTATTGTAAATAAACGTCCGCTTCTATGCGTTACTATACAGCAGTTACTATACTTATTAGCTGAGTAACAACAAACTGCCTCTTAAAGGGACATAAAACCCATTTTTTGTTTCATTTATGAATGAGCGTATAACAGCTTTCCAATTAAGTTCTTTTATCAAATCAGCTTTATTCTTTTAGTGTCCTTTGTTAAAGGAGCAGCAACACACTTTTGGGAGCTTGCTGAACACATTGATTGACCCATTGACAAGCCGCATATAGATTGTGCAACCACCAACCAGCTGCTTGTTCCCAGTAGTACATTGCTACTCCTGAGCCTACCTAGGTATTCTGTTCAAGAAAGGATAAGAAAATGAAAGTCTTTTAATTGCATGCTCTATCTGAATTATGACATTTTAAAGGGACATGTTATATCCTGCTGACTGTCATCGCAACTGAGGTCTCAGAATAGTACTGAAAAAAGGAAATTTGACATGACACATGGAGGCAACATAATAATAATAGTGTTTATTATGAACGTATTGCAATAGCATAAATCAGTAATCAGGTTATAAAGCAAGGCTGTTTTGATTAAACTGTAAATGCATTACTTATCGGGTTTCAAATAAGGCATTAATATCAGTGTAGAAGAATGGACAGGATCATCACAGCCTTATAGAGCATCATATCCGTGAAAACCATGCAGCAGATTCTAACAGCTGCTCTCTCTAAGATGTTGCCTAGAAAACTTCTTCTTTTGTCTAATTTGCCCCTCTTAGCAAAGCTAATATTTAAATGGAAAGATACAGAAAAAAGAACAGCGCTAGGTAATAATCAACATATCCCTTGGAGTAGATAAACAAACTTTCCGTAAAAGAAAACCGGAACGAGACTCCCAGACGAGATGCTGCTGCACACCAACCCGTAGATTCCTCTCTCTCAGATAGACAGACGTAGCTATGAAGACAAAAAGGGACAGCGCAACTCGACTCAAGGAAGTATTTATTGCAATCCAACTGGACACACAAATAAAAACACACTTACAAGAAGTAAGGCAATAAAAAGCCCTCAGGATAATTTCATAAAAGTTCCAAATAAAACTCTGGGCACTCCCGGTTCAAGAGTAGCGTCTTACAGCAGGCTGTTACTTCCGGCGTCTGTTTAAACCGCCCAGGCTATCGGCACCTGCAAGCTGAAAACGCCAAAGGAACTCCACCTGACGTCACTCTCTTTCCCCTACAGATGCCCAACAGGATCAAAAAGACTCAATGCGTTTCGCCGGTTTACACACACCGGCTTTTTCAAGAGTGAATGATCCCAGCAAGAAAAGAGTCCCTTTTAAAGGTCCATATTAATCAGGCAATTAGCGCCACTTGGAGAATCCTAAGAATCTAATAACATTAACGGAACCTTCTTTCCTCGCAACAAACCTATCAATAAAACCATGATAAAATAATACACAAAATCGATCCTGCAAATACAAATAGTTATATAATAGAAATTTAAATATAAAAAATATTCATACAATAAAATATACATACATTATAAATAATACATGTAAAAATTTAATATATGTTTACAAATATACTTCATAGCAAAAAAATACAAATACATACAATACTATGAACCTACACTAGGTGGCAACTCATGTAAAAACTCAGGTAAAATATTCAATTCATTACTTAAAGAAATATTACTATGTGACTGAAAGGATGTCATTGGATATATACCACCTGATCCTGGATAAATGAATTAGTTCATGAAGTGGACAAACAAGATCTATAGACCTAAAATTAACAAAGGTAAAATATAAAACTTAAACGTCAAAACTCAGCTTAAAAAAAAAAAAAATACTATGCAAATGCCTAAATGTCTAAATCAATACTAGGCATTTGCATAGTATTTTTTTTTTTTTAAGCTGAGTTTTGACGTTTAAGTTTTATATTTTACCTTTGTTAATTTTAGGTCTATAGATCTTGTTTGTCCACTTCATGAACTAATTCATTTATCCAGGATCAGGTGGTATATATCCAATGACATCCTTTCAGTCACATAGTAATATTTCTTTAAGTAATGAATTGAATATTTTACCTGAGTTTTCACATGAGTTGCCACCTAGTGTAGGTTCATAGTATTGTATGTATTTGTATTTTTTTGCTATGAAGTATATTTGTAAACATAAAATAATTTTTATATGTATTATTTATAATGTATGTATATTTTATTGTATGAATATTTTTTATATTTAAATTTCCATTATATAACTATTTGTATTTGCAGGATCGATTTTGTGTATTATTTTATCATGGTTTTATTTATAGGTTTGTTGCGAGGAAAGAAGGTTCCGTTAATGTTATTAGATTTTTAGGATTCTCCAAGTGGCGCTAATTGCCTGATTAATATGGACCTTTAAAAGGGACTCTTTTCTTCCTGGGATCATTCACTCTTGAAAAAGTCGGTGTGTGTAAACCGGTGAAACGCGTTGAGTCTTTTTGATCCTGTTGGGCATCCGTAGGTGAAAGAGAGTGACGTCGGGCGGAGTTCCTTTGGCGTTTTCAGCTTGCAGGTGCCGATAGCCCGGGCGGTTTAAACAGACACCGGAAGTAACAGCCTGCTGTAAGACGCTACTCTTGAACCGGGAGTGCCCGGAGTTTTATTTGGAACTTTTATGAAATTATCCTGAGGGCTTTTTATTGCCTTACTTCTTGTAAGTGTGTTTTTATTTGTGTGTCCAGTTGGATTGCAATAAATACTTCCTTGAGTCGAGTTGCGCTGTCCCTTTTTGTCTTCATAATATTTAAATGGGTTAGTGTAGCAGGCGTGTATATGCGTTATTTCAATCATATAATTTCTTAGCATTTGTGTTAGTTCCAATAAGAGCTTTTCTCATAACAAGGAAGTATTCTCACATCAGTGCTTCCATTGGAATGTTCCTTCTACTTCTTCTTATCTCTATGAGAACAGACTATCGGTGAATACATGGGTAGATTTTTTTTTAAAGGCAATACTCTTGAAAGCATATATGATATATATGTTTGCATACTGTATATATGTGTTCTCTAATTAGCAAAAACTGTAATATAAACTGCTAATACGTTAAGGGCTAGATTATAAGTGACATCCTTGCACAGAGAAAAAAAAAGCGATGTTGCAAATGCAGGATCATATTCCCCCAAAGTCTTTAATGGGGCCTCATTTTGAACAAAAACAATAAGCGCCAGCTCGCTCAAGGACGAGTGCAGGATTGCAAAGCGATATATATGTATTTCCCTTTATATGTATATCTTTATTTATATGTCTATTGTTCTGTAAATACATACATACACATACAAATACATATGTATAGATATACATGCATATATATTTAGTAAACACACTCTGTAATCCCGCTACTCCAGAAAGAGGACTTGAGATATTTGTTTAAAAAAATTCAAAATGTATTCATCACAAAAGTTAAAAGTTTCACAACAGTCACAGGCCTGCAACAAGATGTTCAGGACTAAAAATAGCCAAACATGTTTCGGGCCAGATCTCAGCCCTTGTTCACTGGCAATATATATATTTATATACATACATGCACATTCATACATTGTTCTTATGGGGCCCTATGTAAAAGCACTTTTCTCTTGCAAGGTGTATCCAGTCCACGGATTCATCCTTACTTGTTGGATATTCTCATTCCCTACAGGAAGTGGCAAAGAGAGCACACAGCAGAGCTGTCCATATAGCTCCCCCTCTGGCTCCGCCCCCCAGTCATTCTCTTTGCCGCTCTAACAAGTAGCATCTCCACAGGAGGGTAAAGTGAATGTGGCGTTAGATTTGTAGTTTTTATATCTTCAATCAAAAGTTTGTTATTTTTAAATAGTACCGGTTTGTGCTATTTACTCTCTGGCAGAAATATGATGAAGAATTCTGCTGAGAAGAAAATGATTTTAGCATGTTGTAACTAAAATCCATTGCTGTTCCCACACAGGACTGAGGAGTACCAGAAAACTTCAGTTGGGGGGGAACAGTTTGCAGGCTTAACTGCTTTGAGGTATGTTTTCAGTCATCTTTTTTCTAGTCAAGACAAGATAATGCTAGAAGACTGACAAGATTCCCCATGTGGGAAGGGTAAGCCATGTTCTGAAACTTAGTATAGAACTGGAGGCTTATTTAAGTGGGCTCAATAGACTGGTTATCATTTTAGCAGGGCAATCGATTATTTTATTTAGAAACATACTCTTTATTGACACTTTTAAGCACTTTTGGTGTGTTTATTGGGGTTTTATTCCGCATGGCATTATTTCTCTTGTTAAGTGTATCCAGTCCACGGATCATCCATTACTTATGGGACACTAACTCCTCCCCAACAGGAAGTGCAAGAGGATTCACCCAGCAGAGCTGCCACATAGCTCCTCCCCTAACTGCCATTACCAGTCATTCTCTTGCACCCAACGAATAGATAGGATGTGTGAGAGGACTGTGGTGATTATACTTAGTTTCATACCTTCAATCAAAAGTTTGTTATTTTATAATAGCACCGGAGTGTGTTATTCCTTCTCTGGTAGAATTTGAAGAAGAATCTACCTGAGTTTTTCTATGATTTTAGCCGGAGTAGTTAAGATCATATTGCTGTTTCTCAGCCATCTGAGGAGAGGTAAACTTCAGATCAGGGGACAGCGGGCAGATTAATCTGCAAAGAGGTATGTAGCAGCTTATTATTTTCTGACAATGGAATTGATGAGAAAATTCTGCCATACCGATATAATGTAAACTCCCTTAAATGCAGTAGCAGCAACTGGTATCAGGCTGTCATGTATGTATATTTTACACTTCAGTATTCTGGGGAATGGCACTTCACTGGAATTATACTGTATGCATAAAACTTTAGCCTAATTTGCAGGGACTAGCAACAGGCTTTTTAATATCACTCAATTTATTAATGTTAAACGTTTTTTGCTGGCATGTAAAATCGTTTAATTTTCTGAGGTACTGGGTGAAAAAATGTTTTGGGCACTATTTTTTTCCACTTGGCAGTCGTTTTATTTAATTTATGACAGTTTACTGATCTCTCTCACTGTTATGTGTGAGGGGGAGGGACCTTTTTTGGTGCTTTTGCTACACATCAAAAAATTCAGTCAGAAGTTTATTGTCTTCCCTGCATGATCCGGTTCATCTCTACAGAACTCAGGGGTCTTCAAAACTTGTTTTGAGGGAGGTAATCACTCACAGCAGAGCTGTGAGATTGTAGTTGACTGTGATAAAAAAAAAAAACGTTTATTTCTGTATTTTTTTTTTTTTTTTTTTCTGCTATCAGGTTTAGTTATCCTTTGCTAATGGGAGCTATCCTTTGCTAAAATTGTGTTTTTTTACAAAGATTTGATGCTATAACTTTTCAGTTTATTAATTTTCAACTGTCATAACTTTCTCCAACATAGGTGTGTCCGGTCCACGGCGTCATCCTTACTTGTGGGATATTCTCCTCCCCAACAGGAAATGGCAAAGAGCCCAGCAAAGCTGGTCACATGATCCCTCCTAGGCTCCGCCTACCCCAGTCATTCTCTTTGCCGTTGTACAGGCAACATCTCCACGGAGATGGCTTAGAGTTTTTTAGTGTTTAACTGTAGTTTTTATTATTCAATCAAGAGTTTGTTATTTTAAAATAGTGCTGGTATGTACTATTTACTCTGAAACAGAAAAGAGATGAAGATTTCTGTTTGTATGAGGAAAATGATTTTAGCAACCGTTACTAAAATCCATGGCTGTTCCACACAGGACTGTTGAGAGGAATTAACTTCAGTTGGGGGAACAGTGAGCAGTCTCTTGCTGCTTGAGGTATGACACATTCTAACAAGACGATGTAATGCTGGAAGCTGTCATTTTCCCTATGGGATCCGGTAAGCCATGTTTATTAAGATAGTAAATAAGGGCTTCACAAGGGCTTATTAAGACTGTAGACTTTTTCTGGGCTAAATCGATTCATATATTACACATATTTAGCCTTGAGGAATCATTTAATCTGGGTATTTTGGTAAAATTATATCGGCAGGCACTGTTTTAGACACCTTATTCTTTAGGGGCTTTCCCTAATCATAGGCAGAGCCTCATTTTCGCGCCGGTATTGCGCACTTGTTTTTGAGAGGCATGACATGCAGTCGCATGTGTGAGGAGCTCTGATACATAGAAAAGACTTTCTGAAGGCGTCATTTGGTATCGTATTCCCCTTTGGGCTTGGTTGGGTCTCAGCAAAGCAGATACCAGGGACTGTAAAGGGGTTAAAGTTATAAACGGCTCCGGTTCCGTTATTTTAAGGGTTAAAGCTTCCAAATTTGGTGTGCAATACTTTTAAGGCTTTAAGACACTGTGGTGAAATTTTGGTGAATTTTGAACAATTCCTTCATATTTTTTCGCAATTGCAGTAATAAAGTGTGTTCAGTTTAAAATTTAAAGTGACAGTAACGGTTTTATTTTAAAACGTTTTTTGTACTTTGTTATCAAGTTTATGCCTGTTTAACATGTCTGAACTACCAGATAGACTGTGTTCTGAATGTGGGGAAGCCAGGGTTCCTTCTCATTTAAATAAATGTGATTTATGTGATAATGAAAATGATGCCCAAGATGATTCCTCAAGTGAGGGGAGTAAGCATGGTACTGCATCATTCCCTCCTTCGTCTACACGAGTCTTGCCCACTCAGGAGGCCCCTAGTACATCTAGCGCGCCAATACTCCTTACTATGCAACAATTAACGGCTGTAATGGATAATTCTATCAAAAACATTTTAGCCAAAATGCCCACTTATCAGCGTAAGCGCGACTGCTCTGTTTTAGATACTGAAGAGCATGACGACGCTGATGATAATGGTTCTGAAATGCCCCTACACCAGTCTGATGGGGCCAGGGAGGTTTTGTCTGAGGGAGAAATTTCAGATTCAGGGAAAATTTCTCAACAAGCTGAACCCGATGTGATTACATTTAAATTTAAGTTGGAACATCTCCGCGCTCTGCTTAAGGAGGTATTATCCACTCTGGATGATTGTGAGAATTTGGTCATCCCAGAGAAACTATGTAAAATGGACAAGTTCCTAGAGGTCCCGGGGCTCCCAGAAGCTTTTCCTATACCCAAGCGGGTGGCGGACATTGTAAATAAAGAATGGGAAAGGCCCGGTATACCTTTCGTCCCTCCCCCCATATTTAAAAAATTGTTTCCTATGGTCGACCCCAGAAAGGACTTATGGCAGACAGTCCCCAAGGTCGAGGGAGCGGTTTCCACTTTAAACAAACGCACCACTATACCCATAGAAGATAGTTGTGCTTTCAAAGATCCTATGGATAAAAAATTAGAAGGTTTACTTAAAAAGATGTTTGTTCAGCAGGGTTACCTTCTACAACCAATTTCATGCATTGTCCCTGTCACTACAGCCGCGTGTTTCTGGTTCGATGAGCTAGTAAAGGCGGTCGATAGTGATTCTCCTCCTTATGAGGAGATTATGGACAGAATCCGTGCTCTCAAATTGGCTAATTCTTTCACCCTAGACGCCACTTTGCAATTGGCTAGGTTAGCGGCTAAGAATTCTGGGTTTGCTATTGTGGCGCGCAGAGCGCTTTGGTTGAAATCTTGGTCAGCTGATGCGTCTTCCAAGAACAAACTACTTAACATTCCTTTCAAGGGGAAAACGCTGTTTGGCCCTGACTTGAAAGAGATTATCTCTGATATCACTGGGGGTAAGGGCCACGCCCTTCCTCAGGATCGGTCTTTCAAGGCCAAAAATAAACCTAATTTTCGTCCCTTTCGTAGAAACGGACCAGCCCAAAGTGCTACGTCCTCTAAGCAAGAGGGTAATACTTCTCAAGCCAAGCCAGCTTGGAGACCAATGCAAGGCTGGAACAAGGGAAAGCAGGCCAAGAAACCTGCCACTGCTACCAAGACAGCATGAAATGTTGGCCCCCGATCCGGGACCGGATCTGGTGGGGGGCAGACTCTCTCTCTTCGCTCAGGCTTGGGCAAGAGATGTTCTGGATCCTTGGGCACTAGAAATAGTCTCCCAAGGTTATCTTCTGGAATTCAAGGGGCTTCCCCCAAGGGGGAGGTTCCACAGGTCTCAGTTGTCTTCAGACCACATAAAAAGACAGGCATTCTTACATTGTGTAGAAGACCTGTTAAAAATGGGAGTGATTCATCCTGTTCCATTAGGAGAACAAGGGATGGGGTTCTACTCCAATCTGTTCATAGTTCCCAAAAAAGAGGGAACGTTCAGACCAATCTTAGATCTCAAGATCTTAAACAAGTTTCTCAAGGTTCCATCGTTCAAAATGGAAACCATTCGAACAATTCTTCCTTCCATCCAGGAAGGTCAATTCATGACCACGGTGGATTTAAAGGATGCGTATCTACATATTCCTATCCACAAGGAACATCATCGGTTCCTAAGGTTCGCATTCCTGGACAAGCATTACCAGTTCGTGGCGCTTCCTTTCGGATTAGCCACTGCTCCAAGGATTTTCACAAAGGTACTAGGGTCCCTTCTAGCGGTGCTAAGACCAAGGGGCATTGCAGTAGTACCTTACTTGGACGACATTCTGATTCAAGCGTCGTCCCTTCCTCAAGCAAAGGCTCACACGGACATAGTCCTGGCCTTTCTCAGATCTCACGGATGGAAAGTGAACGTGGAAAAGAGTTCTCTATCTCCGTCGACAAGAGTTCCCTTCTTGGGAACAATAATAGACTCCTTAGAAATGAGGATTTTTCTGACAGAGGCCAGAAAAACAAAACTTCTAAACTCTTGTCGGATACTTCATTCCGTTCCTCTTCCTTCCATAGCGCAGTGCATGGAAGTGATAGGTTTGATGGTAGCGGCAATGGACATAGTTCCTTTTGCGCGCATTCATCTAAGACCATTACAACTGTGTATGCTCAGTCAGTGGAATGGGGACTATACAGACTTGTCTCCGAAGATACAAGTAAATCAGAGGACCAGAGACTCACTCCGTTGGTGGCTGTCCCTGGACAACCTGTCACAAGGGATGACCTTCCGCAGACCAGAGTGGGTCATTGTCACGACCGACGCCAGTCTGATGGGCTGGGGCGCGGTCTGGGGATCCCTGAAAGCTCAGGGTCTTTGGTCTCGGGAAGAATCTCTTCTACCGATAAATATTCTGGAACTGAGAGCGATATTCAATGCTCTCAAGGCTTGGCCTCAGCTAGCGAGGGCCAAGTTCATACGGTTTCAATCAGACAACATGACGACTGTTGCGTACATCAACCATCAGGGGGGAACAAGGAGTTCCCTGGCGATGGAAGAAGTGACCAAAATCATTCAATGGGCGGAGACTCGCTCCTGCCACCTGTCTGCAATTCACATCCTAGGAGTGGAAAATTGGGAAGCGGATTTTCTGAGTCGTCAGACATTGCATCCGGGGGAGTGGGAACTCCATCCGGAAATCTTTGCCCAAATCACTCAACTGTGGGGCATTCCAGACATGGATCTGATGGCCTCTCGTCAGAACTTCAAGGTTCCTTGCTACGGGTCCAGATCCAGGGATCCCAAGGCGACTCTAGTAGATGCACTAGTAGCACCTTGGACCTTCAAACTAGCTTATGTATTCCCGCCGTTTCCTCTCATCCCCAGGCTGGTAGCCAGGATCAATCAGGAGAGGGCGTCGGTGATCTTGATAGCTCCTGCGTGGCCACGCAGGACTTGGTTTGCAGATCTGGTGAATATGTCATCGGCTCCACCATGGAAGCTACCTTTGAGACGAGACCTTCTTGTTCAAGGTCCGTTCGAACATCCGAATCTGGTCTCACTCCAGCTGACTGCTTGGAGATTGAACGCTTGATCTTATCAAAGCGAGGGTTCTCAGATTCTGTTATTGATACTCTTGTTCAGGCCAGAAAGCCTGTAACTAGAAAAATTTACCACAAAATTTGGAAAAAATATATCTGTTGGTGTGAATCTAAAGGATTCCCTTGGGACAAGGTTAAGATTCCAAGATTCTATCCTTCCTTCAAGAAGGATTGGAAAAAGGATTATCTGCAAGTTCCTTGAAGGGACAGATTTCTGCCTTGTCTGTGTTACTTCACAAAAAGCTGGCAGCTGTGCCAGATGTTCAAGCCTTTGTTCAGGCTCTGGTTAGAATCAAGCCTGTTTACAAACCTTTGACTCCTCCTTGGAGTCTCAACTTAGTTCTTTCAGTTCTTCAGGGGGTTCCGTTTGAACCCTTACATTCCGTTGATATTAAGTTATTATCTTGGAAAGTTTTGTTTTTGGTTGCAATTTCTTCTGCTAGAAGAGTTTCAGAATTATCTGCTCTGCAGTGTTCTCCTCCTTATCTGGTGTTCCATGCAGATAAGGTGGTTTTACGTACTAAACCTGGTTTTCTTCCAAAAGTTGTTTCTAACAAAAACATTAACCAGGAGATAGTCGTGCCTTCTCTGTGTCCGAAACCAGTTTCGAAGAAGGAACGTTTGTTGCACAATTTGGATGTTGTTCGCGCTCTAAAATTCTATTTAGATGCTACAAAGGATTTTAGACAAACATCTTCCTTGTTTGTTGTTTATTCTGGTAAAAGGAGAGGTCAAAAAGCAACTTCTACCTCTCTCTCTTTTTGGATTAAAAGCATCATCAGATTGGCTTACGAAACTGCCGGACGGCAGCCTCCTGAAAGAATCACAGCTCATTCCACTAGGGCTGTGGCTTCCACATGGGCCTTCAAGAACGAGGCTTCTGTTGATCAGATATGTAGGGCAGCGACTTGGTCTTCACTGCACACTTTTACCAAATTTTACAAGTTTGATACTTTTGCTTCTTCTGAGGCTATTTTTGGGAGAAAGGTTTTGCAAGCCGTGGTGCCTTCCATTTAGGTGACCTGATTTGCTCCCTCCCTTCATCCGTGTCCTAAAGCTTTGGTATTGGTTCCCACAAGTAAGGATGACGCCGTGGACCGGACACACCTATGTTGGAGAAAACAGAATTTATGTTTACCTGATAAATTACTTTCTCCAACGGTGTGTCCGGTCCACGGCCCGCCCTGGTTTTTTAATCAGGTCCGATAATTTATTTTCTTTAACTACAGTCACCACGGTATCATATGGTTTCTCCTATGCAAATATTCCTCCTTAACGTCGGTCGAATGACTGGGGTAGGCGGAGCCTAGGAGGGATCATGTGACCAGCTTTGCTGGGCTCTTTGCCATTTCCTGTTGGGGAGGAGAATATCCCACAAGTAAGGATGACGCCGTGGACCGGACACACCGTTGGAGAAAGTAATTTATCAGGTAAACATAAATTCTGTTTTTTCTGTGCTTCTTATAGGCACAGTACGTTTTCATATTATAGTAAATTACTTGAAAAGTATTTCCAAGTTGCTAGTTTATTTGCTAGTGTGTTAAACATGTCTGATTCAGAGGAAGATATCTGTGCTATATGTGCTAAAGCCAAAGTGGAGCCCAATAGAAATTTATGTACTAACTGTATTGATGCTACTTTAAATAAAAGTCAATCTGTACAAATTGAACATATTTCACCAAACAACGAGGGGAGAGTTATGCCGACTAACTCGCCTCACGTGTCAGTACCTGCATCTCCCGCTCGGGAGGTGCGTGATATTGTAGAGCCGAGTACATCTGGGCGGCCATTACAAATCACATTACAGGATATGGCTACTGTTATGACTGAAGTTTTGGCTAAATTACCAGAACTAAGAGGTAAGCGTGATCACTCTGGGGTGAGAACAGAGTGCGCTGATAATATTAGGGCCATGTCAGACACTGCGTCACAATTTGCAGAACATGAGGACGGAGAGCTTCATTCTGCGGGTGACGGTTCTGATCCAAACAAACTGGATTCAGATATTTCAAATTTTAAATTTAAGCTGGAAAACCTCCGTGTATTACTAGGGGAGGTGTTAGCGGCTCTGAATGATTGTAACACAGTTGCAATACCAGAGAAAATGTGTAGGTTGGATAAATATTTTGCGGTACCGGCGAGTACTGACGTTTTTCCTATACCTAAGAGACTTACTGAAATTGTTACTAAGGAGTGGGATAGACCCGGTGTGCCGTTCTCACCCCCTCCGATATTTAGAAAGATGTTTCCAATAGACGCCACCACACGGGACTTATGGCAAACGGTCCCTAAGGTGGAGGGAGCAGTTTCTACTTTAGCTAAGCGTACCACTATCCCGGTGGAGGATAGCTGTGCCTTTTCAGATCCAATGGATAAAAAGTTAGAGGGTTACCTTAAGAAAATGTTTGTTCAACAAGGTTTTATATTGCAACCTCTTGCATGCATTGCGCCTGTCACGGCTGCAGCAGCATTTTGGTTTGAGTCTCTGGAAGAGACACTTGAATCAGCTCCATTAGATGAGATTACACACAAGCTTAAAGCCCTTAAGTTAGCTAACTCATTTATTTCAGATGCCGTAGTACATTTAACTAAACTTACGGCTAAGAATTCCGGATTCGCCATTCAGGCACGCAGAGCACTGTGGCTAAAATCCTGGTCAGCTGACGTTACTTCTAAATCTAAATTGCTTAATATACCTTTCAAAGGGCAGACCTTATTCGGGCCCGGGTTGAAAGAAATTATCGCTGACATTACAGGAGGTAAAGGCCATGCCCTGCCTCAAGACAGAGCCAAACCTAAGGCTAGACAGTCTAATTTTCGTTCCTTTCGTAATTTCAAAGCAGGAGCAGCATCAACTTCCTCTGCACCAAAACAGGAAGGAGCTGTTGCTCGCTACAGACAAGGCTGGAGACCTAACCAGTCCTGGAACAAGGGCAAGCAGGCCAGGAAACCTGCTGCTGCCCCTAAGACAGCATGAATCGAGGGCCCCCGATCCGGGAACGGATCTAGTGGGGGGCAGACTTTCTCTCTTCGCCCAGGCTTGGGCAAGAGATGTCCAGGATCCCTGGGCGTTAGAGATCATATCTCAGGGATACCTTCTAGACTTCAAATTCTCTCCCACAAGAGGGAGATTTCATCTGTCAAGGTTGTCAACAAACCAAATAAAGAAAGAGGCGTTTCTACGCTGCGTACAAGATCTTTTATTAATGGGAGTGATCCATCCGGTTCCGCGGTCGGAACAAGGACAAGGGTTTTACTCAAATCTGTTTGTGGTTCCCAAAAAAGAGGGAACTTTCAGGCCAATCTTGGATTTAAAGATCCTAAACAAATTCCTAAGAGTTCCATCGTTCAAAATGGAAACTATTCGGACAATTTTACCCATGATCCAAAAGGGTCAGTACATGACCACAGTGGATTTAAAGGATGCTTACCTTCACATACCGATTCACAAAGATCATTACCGGTATCTAAGGTTTGCCTTTCTAGACAGGCATTACCAGTTTGTAGCTCTTCCATTCGGATTGGCTACGGCTCCGAGAATCTTCACAAAGGTTCTGGGTGCTCTTCTGGCGGTACTAAGACCGCGAGGAATTGCGGTAGCTCCGTACCTAGACGACATTCTGATACAAGCTTCAAGCTTTCAAACTGCCAAGTCTCATACAGAGTTAGTACTGGCATTTCTAAGGTCGCATGGATGGAAGGTGAACGAAAAGAAGAGTTCTCTCTTTCCACTCACAAGAGTTCCCTTCTTGGGGACTCTTATAGATTCTGTAGAAATGAAGATTTACCTGACAGAAGACAGGTTAACAAAGCTTCAAAATGCATGCCGTGTCCTTCATTCCATTCAACACCCGTCAGTAGCTCAATGCATGGAGGTGATCGGCTTAATGGTAGCAGCAATGGACATAGTACCCTTTGCACGTCTACATCTCAGACCGCTGCAATTGTGCATGCTAAGTCAGTGGAATGGGGATTACTCAGACTTGTCCCCTACTCTGAATCTGGATCAAGAGACCAGAAATTCTCTTCTATGGTGGCTTTCTCGGCCACATCTGTCCAGGGGGATGCCATTCAGCAGGCCGGACTGGACAATTGTAACAACAGACGCCAGCCTACTAGGTTGGGGCGCTGTCTGGAATTCTCTGAAGGCTCAGGGACAATGGAATCAGGAGGAGAGTCTCCTACCAATAAACATTCTGGAATTGAGAGCAGTTCTCAATGCCCTTCTGGCTTGGCCCCAGTTAACAACTCGGGGGTTCATCAGGTTTCAGTCGGACAACATCACGACTGTAGCTTACATCAACCATCAGGGAGGGACAAGAAGCTCCCTAGCAATGATGGAAGTATCAAAGATAATTCGCTGGGCAGAGTCTCACTCTTGCCACCTGTCAGCAATCCACATCCCGGGAGTGGAGAACTGGGAGGCGGATTTCTTAAGTCGTCAGACTTTTCATCCGGGGGAGTGGGAACTTCATCCGGAGGTCTTTGCCCAAATACTTCGACGTTGGGGCAAACCAGAGATAGATCTCATGGCGTCTCGACAGAACGCCAAGCTTCCTCGTTACGGGTCCAGATCCAGGGATCCGGGAGCGGTTCTGATAGATGCTTTGACAGCACCTTGGACCTTCGGGATGGCTTATGTGTTTCCACCCTTCCCGATGCTTCCTCGATTGATTGCCAGAATCAAACAGGAGAGAGCATCAGTGATTCTAATAACGCCTGCATGGCCACGCAGGACTTGGTATGCAGATCTAGTGGACATGTCATCCTGTCCACCTTGGTCGCTACCTCTGAAACAGGACCCTCTGATCAAGGGTCCCTTCAAACATCAAAATCTAATTTCTCTGAAGCTGACTGCTTGGAAATTGAACGCTTGATTTTATCAAAACGTGGTTTTTCTGAGTCAGTTATTGATACCTTAATACAGGCTAGGAAGCCTGTTACCAGAAAGATTTACCATAAGATATGGCGCAAATACTTATATTGGTGCGAATCCAAGAGTTACTCATGGAGTAAGGTTAGGATTCCGAGGATATTGTCTTTTCTACAAGAAGGTTTAGAAAAGGGTTTATCCGCTAGTTCCTTAAAGGGACAGATTTCAGCTCTGTCCATTCTTTTACACAAACGTCTGTCAGAAGTTCCGGACGTTCAAGCTTTTTGTCAGGCTTTAGCTAGGATCAAGCCTGTGTTTAAAACTGTTGCTCCACCATGGAGTTTGAACTTAGTTCTTAATGTTTTACAGGGGGTTCCGTTTGAACCCCTTCATTCCATTGATATCAAGTTGTTATCTTGGAAAGTTCTGTTTTTAATGGCGATTTCCTCGGCTCGAAGAGTCTCTGAGTTATCTGCCTTACATTGTGATTTTCCTTATCTGATTTTTCATTCAGACAAGGTAGTTCTGCGTACTAAACCTGGGTTCCTACCTAAGGTGGTCACTAACAGGAATATCAATCAAGAGATTGTGGTTACATCTTTGTGTCCTAATCCTTCTTCGAAAAAGGAACGTCTGCTACACAATCTAGATGTAGTCCGTTCCCTGAAATTTTATCTACAGGCAACTAAGGATTTTCGACAAACGTCTTCCCTGTTTGTCGTTTATTCTGGTCAGAGGAGAGGTCAAAAAGCTTCGGCTACCTCTCTCTCCTTTTGGCTTCGTAGCATAATACGGTTAGCCTATGAGACTGCTGGACAGCAGCCTCCTGAAAGAATTACAGCACATTCTACTAGAGCTGTGGCTTCCACTTGGGCCTTTAAGAATGAGGCTTCTGTTGAACAGATTTGCAAGGCTGCAACTTGGTCTTCTCTTCATACTTTTTCCAAATTTTACAAATTTGACACTTTTGCTTCTTCGGAGGCTGTTTTTGGGAGAAAGGTTCTTCAGGCAGTGGTTCCTTCCGTATAAAGAGCCTGCCTGTCCCTCCCGTCATCCGTGTACTTTAGCTTTGGTATTGGTATCCCATAAGTAATGGATGATCCGTGGACTGGATACACTTAACAAGAGAAAACATAATTTATGCTTACCTGATAAATTTATTTCTCTTGTAGTGTATCCAGTCCACGGCCCGCCCTGTCACTTTAAGGCAGGTAATTTTTCCATTAAACTACAGTCACCACTGTACCCTATGGTTTTCCTTTCTCTGCATGTTTTCGGTCGAATGACTGGTAATGGCAGTTAGGGGAGGAGCTATGTGGCAGCTCTGCTGGGTGAATCCTCTTGCACTTCCTGTTGGGGAGGAGTTAGTGTCCCATAAGTAATGGATGATCCGTGGACTGGATACACTACAAGAGAAATAAATTTATCAGGTAAGCATAAATTATGTTTTTTAGTCACCTAAATTGGGTTCTGAAGGCCCCACAGCTGTGGAGTGGGAGGGGCCTAATTTCGCGCCTCAGTTGCGCAGTTTATTCTGACAGATTTCCTTGCATGCTGCTTCACATGGGTCCAGAGACTGCTTGAGGACTTCAGGAGGCTTGATTTTCTCAAATCCAATCCTTAAGGGAAGGTAGGGCCACAGCAGGCTGCTGTGGCAAGGTGCTGTAGTTTATTAACCGGTTGTTTGCTTTAGGCGGCTCCGGTTTGGGCATTAAAGGGTTAAACTCGCTGTGCAATCATATTAAAGCATTAGGCACATACTGTAAAAATTTCAAGAGATTTGGTTCATTTTTCACCGTTTTGTAAAATTGTGTGCGCTTTTATTATCTTAAAGGCACAGTACCATTTATTGCAAATTGTATTTTTTATGGCATAAAGTGTTTTCCAAGCCTGCTTGTGTATAATACTAATATGTTAAACATGTCTGACACTAAGGAAAAGCCTTTCTCTATGTGTTCAGAAGCCCCACTCAAAATGTGTCCCAAGTGCACTAATGTGTCTATACACTTTAAAGATCATATTGTGTCATTTAAAAATATAGCCCTAGATGATTCTTTGACTGAAGGTAATGAGGATAGTCCGCCTTCCTCTCCCCATGTGTCATCATCAGTTACGCCCGCTCAAGCGATACCTAGTACCTCTAGTGCATTAGCACCTATTACATTGCAACAACTGGCGGCAGTCATGGATAATTCCCTTGCGGCCTTTCTATCCAAACTGCCAGTTTTCCCTAAAAAGCGAGATAGCTCTGTTTTGAGAACAGATGAGGAGCAGTCGGAAGCTTTGGGAGGTTTATCTGATGTACCCTCACAACACTCTGAAGTAGGGGCGAGGGATGTAATGTCTGAGGGAGAAATCTCAGCGGGCAGAATCAGATTCACTAGCATTTAAATTTAAATTGGAACACCTCCGCGTACTGCTTAGGGAGGTCTTATCAACTCTGGATGATTGTGACCCTATGGTGGTCCCAGAGAAATTGTGTAAAATGGACAAATATCTAGAAGTCCCTGTATACACTGATGCGTTTCCGATCCCTAAGAGGGTGGCGGATATTGTTGCTAGGGAGTGGGAAAGACTAGGTGTACCTTTTGTCCCCCCCCCCCCCCTATCTTAAAGAAAATGTTCCCCATAACTGATCCCAGGCGGGACGCGTGGCAGACGGTCCCTAAGGTAGAGGGGGCAGTTTCAACACTAGCCAAGCGCACAACCATACCAATTGAAGACAGTTGTGCTTTCAAAGATCCAATGGATAAAAAATTAGAAGGTTTACTAAAGAAAATATTTGTTCAACAAGGTTTTTTTCTCCAACCTATTGCCTGCATTATTCCTGTAACTACTGCAGCGGCTTTTTGGTTTGAGGCGCTGGAGGAGTCGCTCCAGAGGGAGACTTCGGATGACGAGGTCATGGATAGAATTAATGCTCTAAAACTGGCTAATTCTTTTATCACAGATGCCGCTTTGCAATTAGCTAAGTTAGCTGCGAAAAATTCTGATTTTGCCATCATGGCACGCAGAGCGCATTGGCTTAAATCATGGTCGGCCGATGTGTCGTCTAAAACAAAATTACTGAATATTCCTTTCAAGGGAAAGACCCTTTTCGGGCCCGAGTTGAAAGAGATTATTTTGGATATCACTGGGGGAAAGGGCCATGCCCTCCCGCAAGATAGGCCTTTTAAGGCTAAAAACAAGGCTAATTTTCGTTCCTTTTGCAACTTCAGGAGCGGTCCTGCTTCAACCTCTGCAACCGCAAAGCAAGAGGGTAACACTTCACAGCCCAAGGCAACCTGGAAGCCTTTGCAGGGCTGGAACAAGGGTAAACAGGCCAAGAAGCCTGCAGCTGCTACTAAGACAGCATGAAGGGGTAGCCCCCGATCTTGGACCGGATCTGGTAGGGGGCAGACTCTCTCTCTTTGCTCAGACTTGGGCAAGAGATGTTCCCGATCCCTGGGCTTTAGAGATGGTTGCTCAGGGATATCTTCTAGAATTCAAGGGCTCTCCTCCAAGGGGAAGGTTCCACATTTCTCGTCTGTCTACAGACCAGACAAAGAAAGAGGTGTTCTTACGCTGTGTAGAAGATCTACTCAAGATGGGAGTGATATATCCAGTTCCAATTACAGAACAAGGACTGGGTTTTTACTCAAACCTGTTTGTGGTTCCCAAAAAGGAAGGAACTTTCAGACCAATCCTGGATCTAAAAATTCTAAACATATTCCTCAGAGTTCCATCTTTCAAGATGGAGACCATTCGGACAATCTTACTGATGATCCAGGAAGGTCAATATATGACTACCGTGGATCTAAAGGATGCGTACCTTCATATTCCTATCCACAAAGATCACCATCAGTTCCTAAGGTTCGCTTTTCTGGACAAGCATTACCAGTTCGTGGCCCTTCCCTTCGGGTTGGCCACCGCTCCCAGAATTTTCACAAAGGTGCTAGGGTCCCTTCTAGCGGTACTAAGACCGCGGGGCATTGCAGTAGCACCCTATCTGGACGACATCTTAATACAGGTGTCGTCTTTTCCCCGAGCCAAGGCTCATACGGATATTGTTCTGGCCTTTCTAAGGTCTCACGGGTGGAAGGTGAACACGGAAAAAAGTTCTCTGTCCCCGCTCACAAGGGTTCCCTTCCTGGGAACATTAATAGACTCGGTAGAAATGAAAATATTTCTGACGGAGGTCAGAAGGTTAAAGCTTCTAAGTACTTGCCGAGCTCTTCATTCCATTCCTCGGCCATCTGTAGCTCAGTGCATGGAGGTAATCGGATTAATGGTAGCAGCAATGGACGTAGTCCCTTTTGCTCGAATTCATCTCAGGCCACTGCAATTGTGCATGCTCAAACAGTGGAATGAAGATTATGCAGATTTGTCTCCTCAAATCCAACTGGACCAGAAAACCAGAGATTCTCTTCTCTGGTGGTTGTCTCAGGATCACCTGTCTCAGGGAATGTGCTTCCGCAGACCGGAGTGGATCATTGTAACGACCGACGCCAGTCTGTTAGGCTGGGGCACGGTCTGGGGCTCCCTGAAAGCTCAGGGCCTATGGTCTCGGGAAGAGTCTCTTCTCCCGATAAACATTTTGGAACTGAGAGCGATATTCAACACGCTCCAGGCATGGCCTCAGCTAGCGGCGGCCAAGTTCATCAGATTTCAGTCGGACAACATCACAACTGTAGCATACATCAATCATCAGGGAGGAACAAAGAGTTCCTTAGCGATGAAGGAAGTAACCAAGATAATCAGGTGGGCGGAGGATCACTCTTGCCATCTATCTGCAATTCACATCCCAGGAGTAGACAACTGGGAAGCGGATTTCCTAAGTCGTCAGACTTTTCACCCGGGGGAGTGGGAACTCCACCCGGAGGTATTTGCTCAGCTGACTCAGCTATGGGGCATTCCAGAGTTGGATCTGATGGCGTCCCGTCAGAACACCAAACTTCCTCTTTACAGATCCAGGTCCAGGGACCCCAAGGCGACATTGATAGATGCTCTAGTAGCGCCTTGCTCCTTCAATCTGGTCTATGTCTTTCCACCGTTTCCTCTTCTCCCTCGGCTGGTAGCCAGAATCAAACAGTAGAAGGCCTTGGTAATTCTGATTGCACCTGCGTGGCCACGCAGGACTTGGTATGCAGACCTAGTGGACATGTCATCTGTCCCACCATGGACACTGCCAATGAGATAGGATCTTCTAATACAGGGTCCATTCAAGCATCCAAATCTAGTTTCTCTGCAGCTGACTGCTTGGAGATTGAACGCTTAATTCTATTCAAGCGTGGGTTCTCTGAATCAGTCATAGATACTCTGATCCAAGCTAGAAAACCTGTCACCAGGAAAATTTACCATAAGATATGGCGGAAATATCTTTGTTGGTGTGAATCCAAGGGTTACTCGTGGAGTAAGATTAGGATTCCAAGGATATTGTCTTTTCTCCAAGAAGGATTGGAGAAAGGTTTATCAGCTAGTTCCTTAAAGGGGCAGATATCCGCTCTGTCTATCCTTTTACGTCTGGCAGAAGTACCAGATGTTCAAGCGTTTGCACAGGCGTTAGTTAGAATCAAGCCTGTCTATAAACCTGTGGCTCCTCCATGGAGTCTAAATTTAGTTCTTTCAGTTCTTCAAGGGGTTCCGTTTGAACCTTTTTCATTCCATAGATATTAAGTTAAGTTTTGTTTTTGGTAGCTATATCTTCTGCTTGAAGAGTTTCAGAATTGTCTGCTTTGCAGTGTAATTCACCCTATCTGGTGTTCCATGCAGATAAGGTAGTTTTGCGTACCAAACCTGGTTTTCTTCCTAAAGTTGTTTCTAATAAGAACATTAACCAGGAAATCATTGTTCCTTCCCTGTGTCCTAATCCAGCTTCTAAGAAGGAACGGCTTTTACACAATCTTGATGTGGTTCGTGCTTTGAAATTCTATTTATAAGAAACTAAGGATTTCAGACAAACATCATCTTTGTTTGTTGTCTATTCTGGTAAGAGGAGAGGTCAGAAAGCGACTGCTACCTCTCTTTCCTTCTGGTTGAAAAGCATCATCAGATTGGCTTATGAGACTGCTGGGCAGCAGCCTCCTGAACGAATTACAGCTCATTCCACCAGAGCTGTGGCTTCCACTTGGGCCTTCAAGAATGAGGCTTCTGTTGAACAGATTTGTAAGGCAGCGACTTGGTCGTCACTGCATACTTTTGCCAAATTTTACAAATTCAATACTTTTGCTTCTTCGGAGGCTATTTTTGGGAGAAAGGTTTTGCAAGCAGTGGTGCCTTCCGTTTAGGTTACCTGTCTTGTTCCCTCCCTTCATCCGTGTCCTAAAGCTTTGGTATTGGTATCCCACAAGTAAGGATGAACTGGGGGGCGGAGCCAGAGGTGGAGCTATATGGACAGCTCTGCTGTGTGCTCTCTTTGCCACTTCCTGTAGGGAATGAGAATATCCCACAAGTAAGGATGAATCCGTGGACTAGATACACCGCAAGAGAAAGTAATTTATCAGGTAAGCATAAATTCTGTTTTCTCCCGTTTGAACTGACATCTCATATCTTTCAGTCCTAATAACTTTTTATTGCAATTTTTAAAAAACAGTAACTTTTTATTAGTGTTATTTTGAATGTAACTATCCTTTGTAATGTATTAGAAAAAGGAACCCTATTGGAGAAATAGGGAGCAAAAGATTGCTCTTTTGGCACTAGATAGTGGCAGGAGTTTAAAATATAGCTTTTACTCGTAATGCACATAAAATGACAGCTACAATAATTGAGTAAGATTAAACTAGGCAGCATCCTCTTCTCTAAATTATTAAGAAATTATTGAGAGATTATTCAGAGGTTTTTTCAAATCACTGAGAGACCTTTTCCTGTTTTATCTTTGTTCTCTATTCTCCTTTTTTGAAAAATCATATGAAAAATTATATGTTATATTTTGTTGTTACATCTAGTTTTGTTTTATCAATAATTTGTTATCACTGTATATGGTGCTTTTTTAGAATTTGCATACATGTGTTAAATATCACATATGTGTACAGAATATATTGTTATTTAGCTTTAAGTATACAGGTGTTTTTCGTTGGATTGCACATCTTCACAAGTATTTCCATTATATTATGTTTTTATTCTTATCTGATCTGTGGCTCTTTCAGTGGACATATATTTTGAAACAATACATTTATGCAACACCTGTTTTGTTCTAATTTTGATACAAGGTGTTTTGATTAGTGCTTTGACCCTTTAAGAGCCACAGCAGGTTTCACTTGTCTAACAGCTTCTATGATTAAGCGCTAGTCAGCGCGAAACATGTAAGTCTGCTGTTTCCCTCCCTGGTTTGTTGTGTCATATTTACCTTTTTTTGCCTCTTTTTATCTGGAATAAAAATACCTTTTTTCAGTATCTCAGTAGCCGCCTGCTTTGTCCTGTAAGATTAAACTACTGTGGCTTGCCAGAAAAATAATTAAAAACACAACTCCGTTGTGAAAGACTTGCTACAATGTATAGGTTCAACGTTATTAAATAGTAACAAGTTACAAATTATAATGTGGCTTGTCAAGTGGGTGCAAAGGGATAAAATTATAAGGTAAGTCAGAAGAGATAAAATATATTATTTAAGGAAAAACTCTATCTGGAGAGGGCCCAATGTCCGCTATATTGGGGTACAGTGAATTATTCAGTTATTATTAAAATAATAATAACTGAATATTTCACTTACCCCAATATTAGGGGTGTGCATCTTCACTTGTCTCACGATTCGATTACGATTATCCTGTCAACGATTCGATTCCGCGATGCATCACGATTACTGCCCATGATTTTCATGAACTTGTTCTATTCCATATTTTATTTATTTATTTTGTATATATATATATATATATATATATATATATATATATATATATATATATATATATATATATATACACACGTCTATGACGCAACTTCGTGAGTGTGTCATTTCCTGTTATTATTGGCGCCAAAAAAGTTTTCAGTTACGTTGTGCGTCATACTTTTTCATTATTTTAATACCCCATTGATGTTTGCCTCTTGCCTTTTTCTCTATCAGAGGGCTATGCTATTTGCATTTTTTCCCATTCCTGAAACTGTCATATAAGGAAATTGATCATTTTTCTTTATATGTTGTTTTTTCTTTTACATTTTGCAAGATGTCTCAATCTGATCCTGCCTCAGAAGTTTCTGCTGGAACATTGCTGCCTAACATCGGTTCTACCAAAGCTAAGTGCATTTGTTGTAAGATTGTGGAAATTATTTTGCCGAATTTCATTTGTAATACTTGTCATGATAAACTTTTACATGCAGATAGTGTGTCCATCAGTAATAGTACATTGCCAGTTGCAGTTCCTTCAACTTCTAATGTACATGATATACCTATGAATTTTAAAGAATTTGTTTCTGATTCTATCCAGAAGGCTTTGTCTGCATTTCCACCTTCTAATAAACGTAAAAGGTCTTTTAAAACTTCTCATTCAGTTGATGAATTTTCAAATGACCAACAACATAATAATTTATCCTCCTCTGATGAGAATCTATCTGATAGAGAAGATCCTTCCTCAGACATTGTTACTGACAAATCTACTTATTTATTTAAAATAGAGTATATGCGTTCTTTATTAAAAGAAGTGTTAATTACTTTGGATATTGAGGTAACCAGTCTTCTTGACGTTAAGTCTAATAAACGTTTAAATGCTGTTTCTCCAACATAGGTGTGTCCGGTCCACGGCGTCATCCTTACTTGTGGGATATTCTCTTCCCCAACAGGAAATGGCAAAGAGCCCAGCAAAGCTGGTCACATGATCCCTCCTAGGCTCCGCCTACCCCAGTCATTCTCTTTGCCGTTGTACAGGCAACATCTCCACGGAGATGGCTTAGAGTTTTTTAGTGTTTAACTGTAGTTTTTATTATTCAATCAAGAGTTTGTTATTTTAAAATAGTGCTGGTATGTACTATTTACTCAGAAACAGAAAAGAGATGAAGATTTCTGTTTGTATGAGGAAAATGATTTTAGCACCGTAACTAAAATCCATGGCTGTTCCACACAGGACTGTTGAGAGCAATTAACTTCAGTTGGGGGAACAGTGTGCAGTCTCTTACTGCTTGAGGTATGACACATTCTAACAAGACGATGTAATGCTGGAAGCTGTCATTTTCCCTATGGGATCCGGTAAGCCATGTTTATTAAGATAGTAAATAAGGGCTTCACAAGGGCTTATTAAGACTGTAGACTTTTTCTGGGCTAAATCGATTCATTATTAACACATATTTAGCCTTGAGGAATCATTTATTCTGGGTATTTTGATATGATTATATCGGCAGGCACTGTTTTAGACACCTTATTCTTTAGGGGCTTTCCCTAATCATAGTCAGAGCCTCATTTTCGCGCCGGTATGGCGCACTTGTTTTTGAGGACAGCATGGCATGCAGCTGCATGTGTGTGGAGCTCTGATACATAGAAAAGTCTTTCTGAAGGCATCATTTGGTATCGTATTCCCCTTTGGGCTTGGTTGGGTCTCAGCAAAGCAGATTCCAGGGACTGTAAAGGGGTTAAATATAAAAACGGCTCCGGTTCCGTTATTTTAAGGGTTAAAGCTTCCAAATTTGGTGTGCAATACTTTTAAGGCTTTAAGACACTGTGGTGAAATTTTGGTGAATTTTGAACAATTCCTTCATACTTTTTCGCAATTGCAGTAATAAAGTGTGTTTAGTTTAAAATTTAAAGTGACAGTAACGGTTTTATTTCAAAACGTTTTTTGTGCTTTGTTATCAAGTTTATGCCTGTTTAACATGTCTGAACTACCAGATAGATTGTGTTCTGACTGTGGGGAAACCAAGGTTCCTTCTCATTTAACTATATGTATTTTATGTCATAAAAAAATTTAGTAAAAATGATGCCCAAGATGATTCCTCAAGTGAGGGGAGTAAGCATGGTACTGCATCATCCCCTCCTTCGTCTACACCAGTCTTGCCCATACAGGAGGCCCCTAGTACATCTAGTGCGCCAATACTCCTTACTATGCAACATTTAACGGCTGTAATGGATAATTCTATCAAAAACATTTTAGCCAATATGCCCACTTATCAGCGAAAGCGCGACTGCTCTGTTTTAGAAAATTCTGTAGAGCATGAGAACGCTGATGATATGGTTTCTGAAGGGCCCCTACACCAGTCTGAGGGGGCCAGGGAGGTTTTGTCTGAGAGAGAAATTTCAGATTCAGGAAACATTTCTCAACAAGCTGAACCTGATGTGATTACTTTTAAATTTAAGTTGGAACATCTCCGCGCTCTGCTTAAGGAGGTGTTATCCAATTTGGATGATTGTGATTATCTGGTCATTCCAGAACCAGTATGTAAAATGGAAAAGTTCTTAGAGGCCCCGGGGCCCCCCGAAGCTTTTCCTATATCCAAGCGGGTGGCGTACATTGTTAGTAAAGAATGGGACAGGCCCGGTATACCTTTAGTACCTCCCCCCATATTTATAAAATTGTTTTCCTATAGTCGACCCCAGAAAGGACTGATGGCAGACAGTCTCCAAGGTCGAGGGGGCGGTTTCTACTCTACACAAGCGCGCCACTATACCCATAGAAGATAGTTGTGCTTTCCAAGATCCTATGGATAAAAAATTAGAAGGTCTGCTAAAGATGTTTGTTCAGCAAGGTTCCCTTCTACAACCAATTGCATGCATTGTCCCTGTCACTGCAGCCGCGTGTTTCTAGTTTGATGAGCTAGGAAAGGCGATTATTAGTAATTCTTCTTCTTATGAGGAGATTATGGACAGAATTCGTGCTCTTAAATTGGCTAATTCTTTCACCCTAGACGCCACCTTGCAATTGGCTAGGTTAGCGGCGAAAAAATTCTGGGTTTGCTATTGTGGCGCAGAGCGCTTTGGTTAAAATCTTGGGCAGCGGATGCGTCTTCCAAGAACAAATTGCTTGACATTCCTTTCAAGGGGAAAACACTCTTTGGCCCTGACTTGAAAGAGATTTTCTCTGATATCACTGGGGGCAAGGGCCACGCCCTTCCTCAGGATAGGTCTTTTCAAGACCAAAAATAAACCTAAGTTTCGTCCCTTTCGCAGAAACGGATCAGCCCCAAGGGCTACGTCCTCTAAGCAGGAAGGTAATACTTCTCAAGCCAATCCAGCCTGGAGACCTATGCAAGGCTGGAACAAAGGAAAGCAGGCCAGGAAACCTGCCACTGCTACCAAGACAGCATGAAATGCGGGCCCCCGATCCGGGACCGGATCTGGTGGGGGGCAGACTCTCTCTCTTCGCTCAGGCTTGGGCAAGAGATGTTCTGGATCCTTGGGCGCTAGAAATAGTCTCCCAAGGTTATTCTCTGGAGTTCAAGGGGCTTCCTCCAAGGGGGAGGTTCCACAGGTCTCAGTTGTCTTCAGACCACATAAGAAGACAGGCATTCTTACATTGGGTAGAAGACCTGCTAAAAATGGGAGTGATTCATCCTGTTCCATTAGGAGAACAAGGGATGGGGTTCTACTCCAATCTGTTCATAGTTCCCAAAAAAGAGGGAACGTTCAGACCAATCTTAGATCTCAAGATCTTGAACAAGTTTCTCAAGGTTCCATCGTTCAAGATGGAAACCATTCGAACACTTCTTCCTTCCATCCAGGAAGGTCAATTCATGACCAAGGTGGATTTCAAGGATGCGTATCTACATATTCCTATCCACAAGGAACATCATCGGTTCCTAAGGTTTGCATTCCTGGACAAGCATTTCCAGTTCGTGGCATTTTCTTTCGGATTAGCCACTGCTCCTAGGATTTTCTCATAGGTACTAGGGTCCCTTCTGGCGGTGCTAAGACCAAGGGGCATTGCTGTAGTACCTTACTTGGACGACATTCTGATTCGAGCGTCGTCCCTTCCTCAAGTAAAGGCTCACACGGACATTGTCCTGGCCTTTCTCAGATCTCACGGATGGAAAGTGAACGTGGAAAAGAGTTCTCTATCTCCGTCAACGAGGGTTCCCTTCTTGGAAACTATAATAGACTCCTTAGAAATGAGGATTTTTCTGACAGAAGCCAGAAAAACAAAACTTCTAGACTCTTGTCGGATACTTCATTCCGTTCCTCTTCCTTCCATAGCGCAGTGCATGGAAGTGATAGGTTTGATGGTAGCGGCAATGGACATAGTTCCTTTTGTGCGCATTCATCTAAGACCATTACAACTGTTCATGCTCAGTCAGTGGAATGGGGACTATTCAGACTTGTCTCCGAAGATACAAGTAAATCAGAGGACCAGAGACTCATTCCGTTGGTGGCTGTCCCTGGACAACCTGTCACAAGGGATGACCTTCCGCAGACCAGAGTGGGTCATTGTCACGACCGACGCCAGTCTGATGGGCTGGGGCGCGGTCTGGGGATCCCTGAAAGCTCAGGGTCTTTGGTCTCGGGTAGAATCTCTTCTACCGATAAATATTCTGGAACTGAGAGCGATATTCAATGCTCTCAAAGCTTGGCCTCAGCTAGCGAGGGCCAAGTTCATACATCAACCATCAGGGGGGAACAAGGAGTTCCCTAGCGATGGAAGAAGTGACCAAAATCATTCTATGGGCGGAGTCTCACTCCTGCCACCTGTCTGCTATCCACATCCCAGGAGTGGAAAATTGGGAAGCGGATTTTCTGAGTCGTCAGACATTGCATCCGGGGGAGTGGGAACTCCATCCGGAAATCTTTGCCCAAGTCACTCAACCGTGGGGCATTCCAGACATGGATCTGATGGCCTCTCGTCAGAACTTCAGAGTTCCTTACTACGGGTACAGATCCAGGGATCCCAAGGCGGCTCTAGTGGATGCACTAGTAGCACCTTGGACCTTCAAACTAGCTTATGTGTTCCCGCCGTTTCCTCTCATCCCCAGGCTGGTAGCCAGGATCAATCAGGAGAGGGCGTCAGTGATTTTGATAGCTCCTGCGTGGCCACGCAGGACTTGGTATGCAGATCTGGTGAATATGTCATCGGCTCCACCATGGAAGCTACCTTTGAGAGACCTTCTTGTTCTAGGTCCGTTCGACCCACTCCAGCTGACTGCTTGGAGATTGAACGCTTGATCTTATCAAAGCGAGGGTTCTCAGATTCTGTTATTAATACTCTTGTTCAGGCCTGAAAGCCTGTAACCAGAAAAATTACCACATAATTTGGTATATCTGTTGGTGTGAATCTGCAGGATTCCCTTGGGACAAGGTTAAGATTCCTAAGAGTCTATCCTTCCTTCGAGAAGGATTGGAAAAAGGATTATCTGCAAGTTCCTTGATGGGACAGATTTCTGCCTTGTCTGTGTTACTTCACAAAAAGCTGGCAGCTGTGCCAGATGTTCTAGCCTTTGTTCAGGCTCTGGTTAGAATCAAGCCTGTTTACAAAATTTTGACTCCTCCTTGGAGTCTCAACCTAGTTCTTTCAGTTCTTCAGGGGGTTCCGTTTGAACCCTTACATTCCGTTGATATTAAGTTATTATCTTGGAAAGTTTTGTTTTTGGTTGCAATTTCTTCTGCTAGAAGAGTTTCAGAATTATCTGCTCTGCAGTGTTCTTCTCCTTATCTGGTGTTCCATGCAGATAAGGTGGTTTTGCGTACTAAACCTGGTTTTCTTCCAAAAGTTGTTTCTAACAAAAACATTAACCAGGAGATAGCTGTGCCTTCTTTGTGTCCTAATCCAGTTTCAAAGAAGGAACGTTTGTTGCACAACTTGGATGTAGTTCGTGCTCTCAAATTTTACTTAGCAGCTACTAAGGATTTCAGACAAACTTTGTCTTTGTTTGTTGTTTATTCTGGTAAACGGAGAGGTCAAAAAGCAACTTCTACCTCTCTCTACTTCTGGATTAAAAGCATTATCCGATTGGCTTATGAGACTGCCGGACGGCAGCCTCCTGAAAGAATCACAGCTCACTCCACTAGGGCTGTGGCTTCCACATGGGCCTTCAAGAACGAGGCTTCTGTTGATCAGATATGTAAGGCAGCGACTTGGTCTTCACTGCACACTTTTTCTAAATTTTACAAATTTGATACTTTTACTTCTTCTGAGGCTATTTTTGGGAGAAAGGTTTTGCAAGCCGTGGTGCCTTCCATTTAGGTGACCTGATTTGCTCCCTCCCTTCATCCGTGTCCTAAAGCTTTGGTATTGGTTCCCACAAGTAAGGATGACGCCGTGGACCGGACACACCTATGTTGGAGAAAACAGAATTTATGTTTACCTGATAAATTACTTTCTCCAACGGTGTGTCCGGTCCACGGCCCGCCCTGGTTTTTTTTTAATCAGGTCTGTTAATTTATTTTCTTTAACTACAGTCACCACGGTAACATATGGTTTCTCCTATGCAAATATTCCTCCTTAACGTCGGTCGAATGACTGGGGTAGGCGGAGCCTAGGAGGGATCATGTGACCAGCTTTGCTGGGCTCTTTGCCATTTCCTGTTGGGGAAGAGAATATCCCACAAGTAAGGATGACGCCGTGGACCGGACACACCGTTGGAGAAAGTAATTTATCAGGTAAACATAAATTCTGTTTTTTAAACCTCCTGTGGTTTCTCCGGGGTTTTTTCCTATTCCTGAGGCTATTTCTGATATGATTTGTAAGGAATGGAATAAGCCAGGTACTTCTTTTATTCCTTCTTCATGGTTTAAAAAATTGTATCCTTTACCAGCAAATTCTATAGAGTTTTGGGAAAAAATCCCCAAAGTTGATGGGGCTATTTCTACTCTTGCTTAAACGTACCACTATTCCTATGGAAGATAGTACTTCCTTTAAGGATCCTTTAGATAGGAAGCTTGAATCTTTCTAAGGAAAGCCTATATATATTCAGGTCATCTTCTCAGACCTGCTATTTCTTTGGCTGATATTGCGGCTGCATCAACTTTCTGATTGGAGAATTTAGCGCAACAAGAATTGGATTCTGACATATCTATGCTAATCATTTTATTTGTGATGCCATTTTTGATATTATCAAAATTGATGTTAGATCCATGTCTTTAGCTATATTAGCTAGTAGAGCTTTGTGGCTTAAATCTTGGAATGCTGATATGACATCTAAATCTAGATTACTATCTCTTTCTTTCCAAGGTAATAATTTTATTGGTTCTCAGTTGGATTCTATTATTTCAACTGTCACTGGGGGGAAAGGGAGGTTTTCTGCCTCAGGATAAAAAACCTAAGGGTAAATCTAAGGCTTCTAACCGTTTTCGTTCCTTTCATCAAAATAAAGAACAAAAACTCAATCCTTCCCCCAAGGAATCTGTTTCCAATTGGAAGTCTTCCTCAAATTGGAATAAATCCAAGACATTTAAGAAACCAAAGTCAGCCCCTAAGTCCGCATGAAGGTGCGGCCCTCATTCCAGCTTAGCTGGTAGGGGGCAGATTAAGGTTTTTCAAGGATATTTGGATAAATTCTGTCCAAAATCAATGGATTCAGAGCATTGTCTCTAGAGGATATCGAATAGGATTCAGAGTAAGACCCAGCAAATCCAGTAAAAGCTCAGGCTTTCCTGAAGTGTGTTTCAGACCTGGAGTCTTCAGGGGTAATCATGCCGGTTCCTTTTCAGGAACAAGGTTTGGGGTTTTATTCAAATCTATTCATTGTCCCAAAGAAGGAAAATTTATTCAGACCAGTTCTGGATCTGAAAATTTTGAATCGTTATGTAAAAGTACCAACTTTCAAGATGGTGACTATAAGGACTAGTCTGCCTTTTGTTCAGCGAGGACATTATATGTCCACAATAGACTTGCAGGATGCATACCTTCATATTCTGATTCATCCAGAACATTGTCCGTTTCTGAGATTCTCTTTTCTAGACAAGCATTACCAATTTGTTGCTCTTCCATTTTACCTAGCAACAGCTCCAAGAATCTTTTCAAAGGTTCTAGGTGCCCTACTCTCTGTAATCAGAGAACAGGGTATTGCGGTGTTTCCTTATTTGGACGATATCTTGGTAATAGCTCAGTATTTATGTTTTGCAGAATCTCACACAAATCAACTAGTGTTGTTTCTTCAGAAACATGGTTTGAGGATCAATTTACCAAAAAGTTTCTTGATTCCTCAGACAAGGGTCACCTTTTTAGGCTTCCAGATAGATTCAGTGTCCATGACTCTGTCTCTAACAGACAAGAGACGTTTAAAATTGGTTGCAGCCTGCCGGCACCTTTAGTCTCAGTCATTCCCTTCAGTGGCTATGTGCTTGGAAGTTTTAGGTCTCATGACTGCAGCATCGGACGCGATCCCCTTTGCTCAATATCACAATTAATATCCTTAAATCCCAATGTACGACACTCTCTGACGTGGTGGATAGATTACCATTGTTTAGTTCAAGGGGCTTCTTTTGTTCGGCGGACCTGGGCTGTGTTCACAACAGATGCAAGTCTTTCAGGTTGGGGAGCTGTTTGGGGATCTCTGACAGCACAAGGGGTTTGGAAATCTCAAGAGGCGAGATTACCAATCAATATTTTAGAACTCTGTGCAATTCTCAGAGCTCTTCAGTTTTGGCCTCTGTTAAAGAGAGAACCGTTTATTTGTTTTCAGACAGACAATATCACAACAGTAGCATATTTCAATCATCAGGGTGGGACTCACAGTCCCCAAGCTATGAAAGAAGTATCTCGGATACTTGCTTGGGCAGAATCCAGCTCCTGTCTAATCTCTGCGGTGCATATCCCAGGTTTAGACAATTGGGAGGCGGATTATCTCAGCCGTCAGACTTTACATCCAGGGGAGTGGTCTCTCCATCCAGATGTGTGTTCTCAGATTTTTTAGATGTGGGTCTTTCAGGGATAGATCTAATGGCCTCTCATCTAAACAAGAAACTTCCCAGATACCTGTCCAGGTCCGGGAATGTTCAGGCGGAAGCAGTGGATGCGCTGACACATCAGTTGGTGTTGTCATCCTGCTTACATTTTCCCGCCTCTAGTTCTCCTTCCAAGAGTGATCTCCAAAATCATCATGGAACAATCGTTTGTGTTGCGGGTGGCTCCAGCATGGCCACACAGGTTTTGGTATGCGGATCTGATTAGGATGTCCAGTGGCCAGCCTTGGCTACTTCCGTTAAGGCCGGACCTACTGTCTCAAGGTCCGTTTTTCCATCAGGATCTCAAATCATTAAATTTGAAGGTATGGAAATTGAACGCTTAGTACTAAGTCATAGAGTTTTCTCTGACTCACTGATTAATACTATGTTACAAGCTCGTAAATCTGTCTCTAGAAAGATTTATTATAGAGTTTGGAAGACTTACATTTCATGGTGTTCTTCTCATAAATTCTCTTGGCATTCTTTTAGAATTCCTAGAATTTTACAGTTTCTTCAGGATGGTTTGGATAAGGGTTTGTCTGCAAGTTCCTTGAAGGGACAAATCTCTGCTCCTTCTGTTTTATGTCACAGAAAGATTGCTATACGTCCTGATATTCACTGTTTTGTACAGGCTTTAGTTCGTATTAAGCCTTTCATTAAATCAATTTCTCCTCCTTGGAGTCCTAATTTGGTTTTGAAGGCTTTACAGGCTCCTCCTTTTGAGCCTATGCATTCTTTGGACATTAAACTACTTTCTTGGAAAGTGTTGTTCCTTTTTGCTATCTCTTCTTCTAGAAGAGTTTCTGAGCTATCTGCTCTTTCTTGTGAGTCTCCTTTTCTGATTTTTCATCAGGATAAGGCAGTTTTGCGGACTTCTTTTCAATTTTTATTTACGGTTGTGAATTCTAACAACATTAGTAGAGAAAAGGTTGTCCCTTCCTTGTGTCCTAATCCTAAGAATTCTTTGGAAAGATCCTTACATTCTTTGGACGTGGAAGCTACTAAAGATTTCAGGAAGACTTCCAATCTATTTGTTTTATTTTCTGGTCCTAGGAAAGGTCAGAAGGCTTCTGCTATTTCCTTGGCTTCTTGGTTGAAACTTTTGATTCATCAAGCTTATTTGGAGTCGGGTCAGGCCCCGCCTCAGGGAATTACAGCTCATTCTACTAGATCAGTCTCCACTTCGTGGGCCTTTAAGAATGAAGCTTCAGTTGATCAGATTTGCAAAGCGGCAACTTGGTCCTCTTTGCATACATTTACTAAATTCTACCGTTTTGATGTATTTGCTTCTTCAGAAGCAGTTTTTGGTTGAAAGGTTCTTCAGGCAGCTGTTTCAGTTTGATTCTTCTGCTTTTGATTTAAGTTTTTTTCTTTCATTTAAGAGAATAAACTTAATTTTTTGGGTTGTGGATTAATTTTTTTCAGTGGAAAATGGCTGTTTTTATTGTTAACCCTCCCTCTCTAGTGACTCTTGCGTGGAGTTCCACATCTTGGGTATTGCTATCCCATACGTCACTAGCTCATAGACTCTTGCCAATTACATGAAAGAAAACATAATTTATGTAAGAATTTACCTGATAAATTCATTTCTTTCATATTGGCAAGAGTTCATGAGGCCCACCCTTTTTATGGTGGTTATGATTTTTTGTATAAAGCACAATTATTTCCAAATTTCTTTTGTTGATGCTTTCTACTCCTTTCTTTATCACCCCACTGCTTGGCTATTCAATAAACTGAATTGTGGGTCTGGTGAGGGGTGTATTTATAGGCATTTTGTGGTTTGGGAATCTTTGCCCCTCCTGGTAGGATTGTATATCCCATACGTCACTAGCTCATGGACTCTTGCCAATATGAAAGGAATGAATTTATCAGCTAAGTTCTTAGATAAATTATGTTTTTTATTTTACAGGCAACTTTGTATTTATTTTAATTAGCTAGAATAGTTATTAAATAGTTATTAACTATTTAATAGCTACCTAGTTAAAATAAATTCAAATATACCTGTAAAATAAATCCTAACCTAAGTTACAATTACACCTAACACTACACTATAATTAAATTAATTACGTAAACTAAATACAATTAAATAAAATTGAAAAAAATGATCTAAAGTACGAAAACAAACACTAAATTACATAAATAATAAAAATAATAAAATAATTACAAGTTTTTTAAACTAATTACACCTTATCTAATCCCCCTAATAAAATAAAAAAGCCCCCCAAAATAATAAGTCCTACCCTATGGGGGCGGAGCTCCGCCGTGAAGGCAAATGGCCGCAAGGTGATACAGCTCCGTGCTGGAGAAAGGACCCAGAGACATCCACACGCCTCACACATGCACAAAAAGTGTCCCACCTATGCTTAACAGCGTGGGGACATTTTCCGGAACGAAATGCCGACATCGTGAGTGCTCATTACAGCCTCAGTGAACTTTTATCTGCCACACACCGGTAAGCTCGCCGCCATCTTGGAAAGGCTGTGCATAGGCCATGCTGCTTGGCTAAACAGAGGCGCTCCGGATATCACTGTGGACCTGGGGTAAGACTTATAAGAAGCCAAGGAGATAAATGGGTCCCTTGCCATGGGATAGAAACTTGAGTATTACTTATTAACCTCTCGAGGAACGCCACGCACCATATATACCGCTGAAACTGCGGATGCCATATCTCCCTGTGCGTTTGCATAATAATATACGGTCAGATGCTGCAGGAATACAGCATAACTACAGGAGCGATGTGATATGGTGTCTTAAGTAAACTTTATACAATATACCACACAAAAGCACCACAATATACATGGGAGCTGTAAACTAGAAGCTTACTCCACACCTTATTTTGTACTTTCTCTACAACTGCCGCAAGTGTAAAAAGACATGCAACATTGCTAGATATCAGTATCATTCTTTTGAACAAAAAGTATGCCTTCCAAACGCCTAACTAAAGGTGAAAAGCTCTCTAAAAGTCAATCTGCTGCACCTGTGTCTGTAAGCACGTTCTTTCAGCTCCCTGACACAATTAATAACTCTGTCTCAAACAACAGTACCAGCTGAATCCCTCATGGCTTCGCCTAACACCCCAGATACGCAGGCAACCGCTGCATACATTTCCCAATTAAAACAGGACATTGCTAACCTACCATCAAAGGAGGACTTTGCCTCCTTAAAGTCTCTGATAACTACAGAACTCACATCCATGAGAAAAGATATTAACGCATTAGGGAATAGGGTGGAGGACACTCAAACTACTTACAGTGAAATGATAGGAGCCCTTGAAACTCACGCAAATGTGCAAGCCTCACAACTATAGTCCCTACAAGATAAAATCGAGGATCTCGAAAACCATAGTAGGAGGTTCAATCTTAGAGTGCGGGGCATCCCGGAAACAATAAAGAACTCTGATCTCAGGGAATACCTACATAATTTGTTTCAACAACTCTTGGGGACGACAGAGATGCCAAATATGGAATTGGAGAGGGTTCACCGCGCACTACGACCACCTCCACCCTCAGATGCCGCCCCCGCCCCCCCCCCCAGAGATGTCATTTTTAAATTTTTGAGATTCACGGACAGAGAAGAAATATGGTCCAAGGCGAGACAACTAAGATATCCTACCTAGACCACTCACTGCAAATCTACCCAGACCTGTGCTCAAGCACACTACAACACAGAAGAGATGTCTGGTTTATCACCACTGGACTTCAGGAGAAGAACATTAAATATCATTGGGGGTTCCCATTCAGTCTAGTGGTGGTGAATGAAGGGCATACTCACAGCTACAGAGGGCCACAGGACCTGGAATCCTTCTCAAAAGGATTGGGCTTATCGCTACAACCACCTCATCCACCGGAGAGCTTATCTGAAGAAGTGACATTAAAGTCACAATTCACAGCAGGGACACAGTGGCACAAAGTAGTATATAAGAAAAGGAGGAACAACCCGAAATCCTGAGATAATGACTTGAGACTTAACCTGTTTCCAGTTTCCATGGTTGGGTGAGATCATTCTGGACATTTATTGTCAAATTGTTTACTAGTATTTTGCATAATCTATGCTGAGTTATAGAAGCCAAGGTTGGCACATATACACCTAAACAAAGGTGTGGACATTCTGATTTATTATTATGTTGAGTTACAAGACTCTTCTGAAATATGTTAGTACTAAGCTGTATTAGGCTTCAGGGCCTAGGTGCCCCAATATTAAATGTGGCCGTTAAATACCATCATTGATATCTGGGTCCAAGTATCCGGCCGACCCTTATCCAGTTATTATCATTGTTGTGTTGGGGGGGGGGGGTCACAACTATTTCCCCCCAATAATGTTATTATATTTACCAATAGTTATTTGTTCTTTAATTATGTTATTGTTTTTGCTGTTTCCATTAATGTAACACACTGTGCTTGCCCGTTCAATTCTATACCCATGAATGCTCACTCACTGACACAATCTATAATACTTATGAGACCTAACTTTATGTTTTGTACTCCTGTGCCCCATGCTGAACCAGGTATTGCCCGATTCCCTCTCTTTATACTGATAACACATGACTCCTGAAAAAAATGTGTTGAATATTATAACTATTAATGCAAAAGGCCTTAATTCCCAGAGTAAGAGGAACATAGCGCTTAAGGACTTTAATGATAACAAAGGGGATATAATCCTAGTACAAGAGACCTACTTCATACATACGAAAGAGCCCAAAACGTTTAAATATAAATTTGGCAAGACATTCTACTCATCTAACCATAATAAAACTAACTGTGTAGGAATACTACTAAGGAAGGGCATCCCCTTTACTTTATTTAATTTAATACAAGACAAGGAGGGTAGGTATTTGATTTTAGTTGGCAAACTTTATAACACGATGGTCACGCTAGCCTGTGTACACGCCCCCAATATCCAGCAGGACCACTTTTTTAAGCGTTTCTCTGACACTTTATTGGAGAACAAGAGAGGCTTGTTGATACTGGGAGGGGACCTTAACGTCTCCATTAACCCTGCACTAGACACTTCAACTGGACTTTCCTCTACACCAAATAGAGTAACATATAAAGTTAAACAACACATCAGGGACTTAGCGATACATGATGTATGGAGGATACATCATATGTTAGAACGTCAATATACATTTTCTCTTTCCCTTACTCCCGTTTCTCACGTATTGATTATATATTTTTAGATGTGTCTTGTTTATCCCTAGCAACTGGCTCAAGAATATCCCCCACAGGCTGGACGGATCACTCTATGGTGAGCTGTACAGTCAAATGGCTGTCTGCACCGCATTCCACATATGTGTGGAAATTAAATAATGATTTATTAGATCACCCACTGTACCAAGAAAAAATCGAGACTAGACTGCAGGAATACTTCAACTTAAACATCTCCTCCATACCTGACTTTAGACTTATTTGGGAGGCTCACAAGAGTACAATTAGGGGTGACCTTATTAGTATACAGTCACATGACCACAAACAACAACGCGCCGCACTCCAGAGCGCATTGTCGGCCATTACTACTGTTGAGGAGAGACTTAAGATCTCGCCCACAGATGAAACCCTGAAAAAGGAACTACAGACACTTAGAGGCAGAGTCAATACACTATTAGATAGAGACTGTAAACAACTGGCCCTCAAACTACAACAAAGTCACTATGCCAGCGACAACAGGTGTAGCAGATTACTAGCACGCAAGCTCAGAAGGCGAACAAATAGGTCCTATATTCTCTCTATAAATAGACCAGGCAAAGATACAGCCTACTCTACTTACGACATATCCGAAGCATTCCGCACATGCTTCAAATCTCTATATAACCTCCCAGAGGACCTCCCTGAGGACACAACATATGCAGCCCTAATAGAGTCTTTCCTCAAAGAGCTACCTATACCCACAATTACACAGACCCAGGAGGAAGCCCTTAATTCCCCCTTTAAATTGGAGGAACTCCTCTTGGTCTTAAAAGATCTGCCATTGGGTAAGGCCCCGGGCCCAGACGGCTTTACCAATTACTATTCTAAAAAGTATAATAAAATACTTGCACCCCATTTATTAACCCTGTTCAATTCAATTTCTAGAACCAACCCTTTCCTGAGTAGTTCATTAACCGCACATATCTCACTGATTCCCAAAGAGGGTAAGGATCACACGAGGGTCGAAAACTACAGACCGATCTCTCTACTGAACACCGACGTGAAAATTTATGCTAAATTGCTGGCGACCCGGTTGAAAGCCTTACTACCAGATTTAATACACGCTGATCAAGTGGGCTTTATACCTACAAGAGAAGCAAAGGACAACACAGTGCGAGCAATTGACTTAATTGATTACGTGAATAACCGTTCCATACCCACTGTGATAGTGTCCACAGATGCTGAGAAGGCGTTAGACCGGGTCAGCTGGCGTTTCCTCCGCGTGGTTCTGCTGAGATTAGGTCTAGGTGAGTCATTTGTAGATAGAGTGTTTGCTATGTATTCGGCCCCAATGGCCAGAGTTTGTGTAAATGGCTCCCTATCAGCTCCCTTCGGGATATCCAACGGTACCAGGCAGGGATGCCCCCTGTCACCACTCTTATTTGCTTGTATAATTGAAATTCTAGCTCTAAAAGTACGACTGACTGCTGATATAACAGGAGTACAGATTAAAGGACATCAACACAAGCTTTTGCTATATGCAGATGATGTGCTTTTCTTCCTGACTAGGCCAATCCAGTCCATTCCGAGCCTATTGAGCCAATTAGATGGATTTGGGAAAATCTCAAACCAAAACAAATCGGAAATAATTAATATTAATATCCCAGCTGAAGAAATACAACAGATACAACACACCTGCCCGTTTAGATGGCAAGAATGCAAATTAAAATACCTAGGGATATATCTGACACCCACAGATGAAATCTTTGATGCCAATTACATACCACTCCAGTCACTAGTTATAGCTACTTTGTCCTCATGGCGGAGGAAAACCCTGACCTGGACGGGCAGGATTAATGCGTTTAAAATGAGTATACTCCCAAAGATACTATACATAATATAGACACTACCAATAGCCCTCCCAAGAACCTACCTCTCATCCCTACAGATAAAAATCTTTGAATTTATATGGAATAAGCGACATGCGAGGATAAATAGAAAAGACATGTGTCAGACGATTGATAATGGGGGACTAGGGGTTCCCGACTTGGTCTCCTACTGGAAGGCAACACACCTACAGAGAATAGTAGACTGGTATACTAACTATAAACATAAAATTTGGGTATGTCTTGAACATGATATAGCAGGCAGCCCACATTTGGATACTCGGTGCTGGACACCGACGACCACAGGACCGACACAGACTTACCTTACACACATGGCTCAGGAGACTATGTTGATATGGGATTTTGGTTGAGTTTCCTAACATTTCCTCCACATACTCGCCACTCACCTCTTTTATCTCCAATAGGGAATTTTCCCCCGGACAACTATCCATAATTAAAAATGATACACAACAAGATAGGGTGCTGATGATATGTCACATGGGGAATGAGACCCAGTTACGCGATAGGCCTACCTTAATCGAGGAAGGCTTCAACTGCTTTAGAAATTGGTACTTTTATATGCAATGCTACAACTACCTGTCAGGACATCCACATAAGAGGAACATGTTGAGGCCACTAACAACTTTTGAATCCCTTTGCCATAAGACATCCCCAACAAGACACACACTATCCATCACTTACGTACTATTGAAACAGAATGCACCAGGCCATATACCTCACTTCATAGACAAATAGGGAGAAGAGTTGGGAGTGCAGTTTTCACATATAGACGCATCTAAGATATTTACAGCAATTAAAAAGTCCGCCACATCCAGTAAACACCTAGAATTAAACATGAAGCTACTGCACATGAGGTACTTTACTCCATCACGTAGTAAGAAAATCTTCAGTAACTCCACTGACATCTGCTGGAGATGTCAAATTCATATTGGCCATATGGCGCACATTTGGTGGCAATGCCCTAACATAATCCCTATATGGGGACAAATTGCAGAGGAAACGTCAAAGCTATTGGACAGGAATCTCCCTCTGGACCCAGCCCTCTGGCTCTTTCACGTAGCCCCTAAAAAATTCACAGTAGAACAGACTAAACTGTTTAATATTGCTAGTAATAGTATTAAGTTATTAATAGCTAAGAACTGGAAGAGCCCCAATGTACCGTCTGTGGCTCAGGGGGTGCAGGAATTGTAACCACTCTATCTCCCTGGAAGAATATCATTATCTCAAGCAGCGCAAGCTAGATAGATATTTGCAAATTAAGATAACGTAGGAAAGCTATGTAAAGGATAAATTTGGTCTGTGAAACTAAATCAACTAATACATGCAATAAAGTGATTCATCCTATACATATTAGATCAAGATATTGGGTATTGAAGCAATACACATAATATTCATATAGGTGGGGCGGCACAGTGTGTTTTGTTTTCCTTTCTTTCTTCTCTCTTTTCCTATTTCTTTACTCTTTTTACCTTACTTTTATGATATACTTTAACACGCATCGCTTACCCTCCCATCTTTTGCTAACCGCGCTGTGTGCGTACAGCATATATAGCGGTAAATGTACACAATCCTGTTACGATGCCAATTGTATATGCACTATGTTATTGAACGAAATAAAATATTTTTGAAGAAAAAAAAAAATGCCCTACCCTATACTAAATTACAAATAGCCCTTAAAAGGGCCTTTTGCGGGGCATTGCCCCAAAGTAGTCAGCTCTATTACCTGTAAAAAAAAAATACAATACCTCCCTAACATTAAAACCCACCACCCACACACCCAACCCTACTCTAAAACCCACCCAATCCCCCCTTAATAAAACCTAACACTAACCCCTTGGAGATCACACTACCTTGAGAAGGCTTCACCCAGCCGGGCCGAAGTCCTCAACGAAGCCGGGTGATGTGGTCCTCCAGACGGGCAGAAGTCTTCATCTAAGCCGAGCAGAAGAGGTCCTCCAGACGGGCAGAAGTCTTCATCCAGACGGCGCGGAGCAGGTCCAGCTTCAAGACATCCGATGCGGGGCATCCTCTTCAAATTAAGTCCAACTAAGAATAAAGGTTCCTTTAAATGACGTCATCCAAGATGGCGTCCCTTGAATTCCGATTGGCTGATTCTATCAGCCAATCGGATTTAAGGTAGAAAAAATCCTATTGGCTGATGCAATCAGCCAATAGGATTGAAGTTCAATCTCTGCTTCAGAAGATCCTACTTCAGACATTGAATTTGATAAATCTTCTTATCTTTTTAAGATTGAATATATTTGGTCTTTGTTGAAAGAAGGATTGATTACTTTGGGTATTGAAGAGTCTGATCCTCTCGATAACAAAACCAGTAAACGTTTAAATTCTGTTTTTAAACCTTCTGTGATTACTCCTGAGGTTTTTCCTGTTCCAGATTTGGTTTTTGATGTGATTGCTAAGGAATGGTCTAAGCCTGGTGCTTCTTTTAATCCTTTTTCTAGGTTTAAGAAGTTATATCCTTTACCAGTGACTAATTTGGAGTTTTGGAAAAAATCCCTAAGGTTGATGGGGCTATTTCTACTCTTGCCAAGCGTACTACTATTCCTATGGAAGATAGTACTTCTTTTAAGGATCCTTTAGATAGGAAGATTAAATCTTATCTATGGAAAGCTTATTTACATTCTGGCTATACTCTCAGGCCTGCCATTTCTATGGCTGATGTTGTGGCTATATCAACTTTTTGGTTGGATAGCTTAGCACATCAGGAAACAGATCCTGATTTGTCTAGCATTGTTCGTTTGCTTAAACATGCTAATTATTTTATTTGTGATGCTATTTTTTATATCATCAAGATTAATGTTAAATCTATGTCTTTAGCTATTCTGGCTAGAAGAGCTTTATGGCCTAAATCATGGAATGCTGACATTCTAAATCTAGATTACTATCTCTATCTTTCGACGGTAATACTTTATTTGGTTCTCAGTTGGACTCTATTATTTCCACTATCACTGGGGGGGGAAGGGTTTTTTTTTTTTGCCCCAAGGTAAAAAGGCTAAGGGTAAATCTAAAGCTTCTAATCGGTTTTGTTCCTTTCGTCAGAATAGAGAATAGAAACCACTCCTTCCTCTAAGGACTCTGGCTCCAATTGGAAGCCATCTTCAAGTTGGAATAAATCCAAGCCTTATAACTAGCCCAAGCCAGCCCCCAAGACTGCATGAAGGTGCGGCCCTCAATCCAGAACAACTGGTTGCAGGCAGATTGAAATTATTTCAAAACATTTGGGCAGATTCTGTTCAGAATCAGTGGATTCAGAGCATTGTTTCTCAAGGGTATCGAATAGGTTTCAGAATAAGACCTCCTGTGAGAAGATTCTTTCTCTCTCATGTTACAACAAATCCTGTGAAAGCTCAGGCTTTTCTGAAGTGTGTTTCAGATCTGGAGCTTTCAGGGGTGATTACATCAGTTCCGCTTCAGTAACAGGGTCTGGGTTTTTATTCAAATCTATTCATTGTCCCAAAGTAAGAAATTTCATTCAGACCAGTTCTGTATCTGAAGTTTTTGAATCACTTTGTAAGGGTCCCAACTTTCAAGATTGTGACTATAAGAACTATTCTGCCTTTTGTTCATCAAGGTCATTACATGTCCGCAATAGACTTACAGGACGCTTATCTTCACATTCCGATTCATCCAGATCACTATCAGTTTCTGAGATTCTCTTTTCTAGACGAGCATTACCAATTTATCGCTCTTCCATTTTGCCTAACGACAGCTCCAAGAATCTTTTTGAAGTTTCTTGATGCCCTATTATCTGTAATCAGACAGCAGGGTATTGCGGTGTTTCCTTATTTGGACAATATCTTGGTACTGGCTCAATCTTTTCATTTAGCAGAATCTCACACAAATCAACTAGTGTTGTTTCTTCAAAGACATGGTTGGCTGATCAATTTACCAAGAGTTTCTTGATTCCTCAGACAAGAGTCACCTTTTTAAGTTTCCAGATTCAGTGTCCTTGAATTAAATTGGTTTCAGCCCGTCGAAACCTTCAGTCTCGATCATTCCCTTCAGTGGCTATGTGCATGAAAGTTTTAGGTCTCATGACTGCAGCATCGGACGCGATTCCCTTTGCTCGTTTTCACATGAGACCTCTGCAGCATTGCATGCTGAATCAATGGTACAGGCATTATACTCGGATGTCACAATTG
Organism: Bombina bombina; assembly: GCF_027579735.1. NCBI lineage: Eukaryota > Metazoa > Chordata > Amphibia > Anura > Bombinatoridae > Bombina > Bombina bombina. The sequence goes on from NC_069504.1 coordinate 289,590,957, forward strand.
ATATTCTTAAATCCCAGCATACTACTCTTTCTGACTTGATGGTTAGACCATCATCATATTATTCAAGGGGCCTCTTTTGTTCGTCCTTCCTGGACTGTAGTCTCAACAGATGCAAGTCTTTCAAGTTGGGGAGCTGTCTGGGGGTCTCTGACAGCACAAGGGGGTTGGAATCCTCTAGAGGCGAGGTTACAAATCAATATCTTAGAACTCTGTGCTATTTTCAGGGCTCTTCAGGATTGGCCTCTATTAAAGAGAGAACTTTTCATTCGCTTTCAGACAGACAATATCACAACTGTGACATGTCAATCATCAGGGAGGGACTTGCAGTCCTTTAGCAATGAAAGAAGTTTCACAGATACTTTCTTGGGTGGAATCCAACTCTTGTCTAATTTCTGCGATTCATATCCCAGGTGTAGACTACTAGGAAGCAGATTATCTCTGCCGTCAGACTTTGCATCCGGGTGGGAGTGGTCTCTCCATCCAGATGTGTTTTTTCAGATTGTACAGATGTGGGGTCTTCCAGAAATAGATCTGATGGCTTCCCATCTAAACAGGAAACTTTCCAGATACCTTTCCATGTCCAGGTATTCTCAGGTGGAGATGGTGGATGCGTTAGCAGTTCCTTGGTCTTACCAACTTGCTTATATTTTTCCACCTCTAGTTCTTCTTCCAAGGGTGATCTCCAAGATCATATTGGAATAATCACGTGTTTCTGATAGCTCCAGTATGGCCTCACAGGTTTTGGTATATGGATCTTGTCCGGATATCCAGTTGCCAACCTTGGTCACTTCCTTTAAGGCCAGACCTTCGGTCTCAAGGGTCGTTTCTCCACATGGATCTCAAATCACTAAATTCAAAGGTATGGAAATTGAACGTTTAGTGCTTAGTCATAGCGGTTTTTCTGACTCAGTGATCAATACTATGTTGCAGGCTTGTAAGTCTGTTTCAAGGAAGATTTATTATCTGGTTTGGAAAAATTATTTTTTATGGTGTTCTCATAAATTCTCTTGGCATTCTTTTAGAATTCCTAGAATTTTACAGTTTCTGCAGGACGGTTTGGAAAAAGGTTTGTCTGCAAGTACTTTGAAGGGACAAATCTCTGCTCTTTCTGTTTTATTTCATAGAAAGATTGCTAAACTTCCTGATATTCACTGTTTTTTTCAGGTTTTGGTCCGTATCAAGCCTGTTATTAAGTCTATTTCTCCTCCATGGAGTCTTAAATTGGGTTTTGAAGGTTTTGCAGGCTCCTCCTTTTGAGCCTATACATGCTTTGGATATTAAGCTACTTTCTTGGAAAGTATTGTTTCTTTTGGATATCTCTTCTGCTAGAAGAGTTTCTGAATTGTCTGCTCTCTCTTGTGAGTCTCCTTTTTTGATTTTCAGTCAGCATAAAGCTGTTTTGCGGACTTCGTTTAATTTTTTTCCTAAGGTTGTGAATTCTAACAACATTAGTAGGGAAATTGTTGTCCCTTCCTTGTGTCCGAATCCTAAGAATTCGCTTGAAAAATCTTTACACTCTTTGCATGTGGTAAGGGCTTTGGAATACTATGTTGAGGCTGCTAAAGATTTCAGGAAGACTTCTAGTCTATTTGTTGTCTTTTCCGATTCTAGGAAAGGTCAGAAAGCCTCTGCCATTTCTTTGTCATCTTGGTTAAAGCTTTTGATTCACAAGGCTTATTTGGAGGCGAGACAGTCTCCGGCTTGGAGAATTACAGCTCATTCTACTAGATCGGTTGCCACTTCTTGGGCTTTTAAGAATGAAGCTTCAGTTGATCAGATTTACAAAGCAGCAACTTGGTCTTCTTTGCATACATTTACTAAATTTTACCATTTCAATGTATTTGCTTCTTCTGAAGTAGTCTTTTTGTAGAAAAAAAAATTCAGGCAGCTGTCTCAGTTTGATTCTTCTGTTTTTAATTGGATTTAATTTCTCAGCGGAAATAGCTGTTTTTATTGTATCCCTCTCTAGTAGATCTTCTGTGGACTTCCACATCTTGGGTATTTTATCCCATATGTCACTAGCTCATGGACTCTTGCCAATTACATGAAAGAAAACATAATTTATGTTAGAACTTACCTGATAAATTAATTTCTTTCATAATGGCAAAAGTCCATGAGGCCCACCCTGTTTTTGGTGGTTATAATTTTTGGTATAAAAGCACAATATTATTTTTCAGTTCCTCTTTTCTTCTACTAGATACGACGAGTCCACGGATTCATCCTTACTTGTGGGATATTATCCTCCTGCTAACAGGAAGTGGCAAAGAGCACCACAGCAGAGCTGCATTTATAGCTCCTCCCTTCTCTCCACCCCCAGTCATTCTCTTTGCCTATACTAGTAATAGGAAGAGGTAAAGTGAAAGAGGTGTTAAAATTATAGTTTTTATTTTCTTCAAGCAAGACTTTTTTATTTTAAATGGTACCGGTGAGTACTATTTTTCCTCAGGCAGCAGATGGAAGAAGATTTCTGCCTGGAGGTTGATAATCTTAGCAGTGTCGCTAAGATCCAGATGAGTTCCCACAGAATGGCTGAGGAGTACTAGAGAAGCTTCAGTGTGGGGAACGTTTTTCATGCTACAAGCATTGAGGTATTGTTCAGTCATTTTTTTCTGGAGAGACACTGATATTTCAGAACAGGCTGACATAGTTCCCATGAGGGAAGGGGTAAGCAGTAATCCTATAAATAAGAAAGGGTATTACTGGAGACCTGTGTATGAATGATTATGGGCTAAATGCAGCAAATGATGGCAGCATGGTTAGACACTGGGGCAGCATTACGTTTTATTGCACAAACGGTTTTATATTCACTGTTGCTGAGATGGTACTGGGGGTTTTCACATGGCTTTAACTTTATTTGGGATACTAAAACCCACATGGCTAGTTTCTATACCGCTTCCTTGCGGTTTTTTGAGGCTGAGAGACATCTCATATGATGGGCGAGGCCTAATTTTCGCGCCTCAGATGCGCAGTTGATCTTCACAGAAGGCAGCAAACTTCAGCTTCGGTTGGGCCCAAAACTGAGACATAGGCTAACGGAGTCATAGTGAGACTTTTCAGACCCCTGAGGGCAGGTAGGTGTCACAGCAGAGCTGTGGCGAGGTTCAGGGGGTTATTAATTTATTTTTTATATTGTTTTGGGAATAACGTTTTTCTTATAGGGAGTTAATTTGTCCCTTGTGGTGCAATATTAGGCTACAATATAAGAAGGATATATGCTAAAATTGTGAATGTTATAGCATTTTAAAGCAGATTTGGAAAAATTGTGCGCTTTTTTACTTCTTAAAGGCGCAGTACCGTTTTTCAAACTTGGTGTTTTTTTCAATAAATAAAGTGTTTTCAAGACTTTTTGTGGTTATTACTAGCCTGTTCAACATGTCTGACATTGAGGAAAGTCAATGCTCTATGTGTTTAGAAGCCATTGTGGAACCCCCACTTACATTACGTCCCTCTTGTACTGAGAGGGCCTTACATGGCAAAGAACATATTTTAGGTGATAAATGTATGTCTAAGGATGATTCTCAGTCTGAAGAAAATCAGGTTATTCCATCCAATTCTCCCCAAGTGTCACAACCTTTAACACCCACTCAAGCGACGCCAAGTACTTCTAGTCCGTCTAATTCTTTTACTCTACAAGATATGGCTGCAGTTATGTCTACTACCCTTACAGAGGTATTATCTAAACTGCCAGGTTTACAGGGTAAGCGCAGTAGGTCCGGTATTAGATTAAATGCTGAGCCCTCTGATGCTTTATTGGCCATTTCCGAGGTACCCTCACAGTGTTCTGATTTGGGGGTCGGGGAATTGCTGTCTGAGGGAGAGCTTTCAGATTCAGGAAATGTTACCTCAGACAGATTCGGACGTGATGTCCTTTAAATTTAAGCTTGAACACCTCCGCCTGTTACTCCAGGAGGTTTTAGCGACTCCAGATGATTGTGACCCTATTGTAATACCACCAGAGAAATTGTGTAAGATGGATAAATATCTAGAGGTACCTACTTACACTGATGTTTTTCCAGTCCCTAAAAGAATTTCGGACATTGTTACTAAGGAATGGAATAGACCAGGCATTCCGTTCTCTCCCCCTCCTACTTTAAGAAAATGTTTCCCATATCTGACACCATTCAGGATTCTTGGCAAACGGTCCCTAAGGTGGAGGGAGCTATTTCTACCCTAGCTAAGCGTACAACTATACCTAGTGAGGACAGTTGTGCTTTCAAAGATCATATGGATAAAAAATTAGAGGATCTGCTAAAGAAATTGTTTATTCATCAGGGTTTTCTTCTACAACCTATAGCGTGCATTGTTCCAGTTACTACTGCAGCAGCTTTTTGGTTTGAGGCTCTAGAGGAGTCTCTTAAGGTTGAGACTCCATTAGATAATATTTTGGATAGAATTAAGGCTCTCAAGCTAGCTAATTCTTTTATTACTGATGCTGCTATTCAAATGTCTAAATTAGCGGCGAAAAATGCAGGTTTTGCCGTTTTAGCACGTTGAGCTATTCCTTTTAAAGGTAAGACCCTATTCGGGCCTGAACTGAAGGAAATAATTTCTGACATTACTGGAGGTAAAGGTCACGCCCTGCCTCAGGATAAGACTGTTAAGACAAGGGCTAAACAAAATTAATTTTCGTTCCTTTCGAAACTTTAAAGGTGGACCCTCTACTTCCTCTTCCGCAAAAAAAAAAGGGTGGGGGGATTTTGCACAATCCAAGTCAGTCTGGAGACCTAACCAGGCCTGGAATAAAGGTAAACAAGTCAAGAAGCCCGCTGCTGCTACCAAGACAGCATGAAGGGGCAGCCCCCGATCTGGGACCGGATTTAGTAGGGGGCAGACTTTCTCTCTGAGCTCAGGCTTGGGCAAGGGATGTTCAGGATCCCTGGGCATTAGAAATTGTGACCCAGGGGGGGGGCGTGTCCAAGCAGTGGCTGTGAATGGCCGCATTTTTCTAAAGCTCCAGGAGAAGAAATCATAATCCGCCGGTTATGGTTCCACAACCACAGTAACTTCTACAAATACGACTGGTATCGTACCTTTACACTACCTGCAAACTAAACCAAGGTATAGTTGCTGTATTGATGACCCTTGAGAAGGAAAAGGACAATTGAGGCCTGTTGCGGCGGCATACCCACAGGCAACGTTCCCCCCCCGGCTTGCTGGGGTAATCTGCCAGAACTGGTTATAATAATAGCTTCATCTGACATAAAGCTTACTACTTTAACTAGCAGGGGTAGACCTTAGCATAACTATGCAGCAAGGAATCGTAATGATTACTAACGAACCTACGGGGGCTGAAACCCATCCCGGTATACCGGACCTTCTAAGTGCCAAACTAGAGGCCTTATTTCAAACCCTAATAGATAAAGCGCCATCTGAACAAGAATTGCAGCGCCTTATGGATAAAGTGCCATCAGCAAGTTCGGCAGCACTGACACTACAAACCGCTTTGACATACAAGCCCTGCATACCCACGTGGTCCGGAGACCTTAAACTATTTAGCTTACAAACGACCGAGGACTTCTCACAGCAATCCAGCTATCAACCGTCACCCTCTCTGACAATCTCAGATGACACCCGAATCATGAGAGCTACTTACCTCCTCCCTTACTCCGGTTGTCAGGAGCAGGAAAATACCACCTATTACCCGGCAATGGCACCCGGCATCAACTCCGTAGAAACTCTAGATCTCAATATCGCCTGTTTTGCCGGTGAGGAGTGGGGACCACCTGTCAATGCAAGACCGCCCGGGAAATGGCCTGATACAATCCCGCAATCTGGAGCGAAACCGCAAACAGAGCTGTCACTTGCGGAGAAGGGGAAGGCAGAGATATTGATCCACACGTTTTCAGAGGATCCCCCAGATGCAGCCTTAACCCACACACTGCAGACCGGTAAACTTGGTAAATCATACGGCCCAACTTGGAGATGGGGTCACCCAGGCACATCCTTCATGCAGCTTGGAAAAATAGCTCCGGTGAACAGAGGGGTTAACCCTGTTTCAACAACTCTTCCGGAGATGGCCAAAGCTAGGTACCTTATGCAGGAACACTCTGGGGGGTAAAAGACTTATTACAATGTTTGAAAATCTGGGTGTCAAACGCTGAAAGACACTAGATGATGGCTCTATCAAAGTAAACCTTGCAAGACTCATATTACTCTATCTCGTATGTTTCTACTTGACTCAGGGCTATTTTGATGTATTTATTTCTTAGTTAATGTGGTTATAACATTTTATGCTGGGGAATATTAAGGTTCTGTTAGCAATGTCTGGTAAGAGGCTCGGTTGCCCTACATATGCACTGACCATGTACACATAGATATCACATATCCTACTTTAAAACTGCACATATACAGGGGGAGATGATGCTAACAGTTTAAGGGAGGCATCACTCAACTTCTATATATCTCTATAAGAAGTCAACATCTTTTCCTATGATAAATTGATGGCGCATGTTACGCACTTCTATATTAACCCCTGGGCGCGGCCAGCGGCCGGGGCGGCGCATGAAGGGGTACACATACATCCTACAGAAGCGGCATCAACAAAACCAGATAGTTCAGAGGATAAAATGTATAGGCGATAAATGATTAGAGACACTGAAGTTTTCCCCTGCAATAGGCGTTTATTTACAATAACTAGATACTTAGCATTGTTCGCCAACTGTTGTTTAACCATTGTGCAGTAAAATCTTCTCCAATGCTTGCTTTTAAACACCTTCTCTATCAGTCACGAGCATTCGGAGTGTGTCATATTATTTAGATTTTCCCAGTTCTGGCTGTTTGCATCCAATTTACATGTTTGTTTGTTTTAGCATGTTATTATAACACATCATTTTAGGATGCAAATTTATGTTTGTTTTGTTTGTTCATAATGAATCCCTAGTTTTACAACACCTCTTCACAGCAGGTCCAAGAGTGGCCTAGCAAGCACAAAGGGAATGAAAATGAGGACTACAATACTTGGAGTACTATCAAATGTTATAGAATATAACAAGCATGTAACATGCGTGTACTGTATTTATGAACTATATTGCAAAAACAGAGGACTCTTTGAATACTTGATATGTATCTGGGTACTATAAAACATCTGATTTATCATTAATGTACATTATTGAGTATGCTTGTGTATTGTACTATGCAGTTCCTCAATAAAAATATATTAAAAAAAAAAAAAAAAAAAAAAAAAAAAGAAATTGTGACCCAGGGGTATCAGCTGGAATTCAAGGATTTTCTCCCAAGAGGGAGATTTCATCTTTCACGTTTGTCTGTAGACCAGACAAAAAGAGAGGCGTTCTTACGCTGCGTAAAAGACCTCTATACCATGGGTGTAATTTGTCCAGTTCCAGAACTAGAACAGGGACAGAGGTTTTACTCAAATCTATTCGTGGTTCCCAAAAAAGAGGGAACCTTCAGACCAATTTTAGATCTCAAATGCCTAAACAAATTTCTCAGAGTCCCATCGTTCAAGATGGAGACTATACAAACAATTTTACCAATGATCCAAGAGGGTCAATATATGACCACCGTGGACCTGAAGGATGCGTATCTTCACATTCCTATCCACAAGGATCATCATCAGTTTCTAAGGTTCGCCTTTCTGGACAAACACTATCATTTCGTGTTCCTTCCTTTCGGGTTGGCCACAGCTCCCAGTATCTTCACAAAGGTGCTAGGATCCCTTCTGGCGGTTCTCAGGCGGCGGGGCATAGCAGTGGCACCCTATCTGGACAATATTTTGATCCAGGCGTCAACTTATCATCTGACCAAATCTCACACAGACATCGTGTTGGCATTTCTAAGAACTCACGGTTGGAAAGTGAATATAGAAAAGAGTTCACTTGTTCCACTAACAAGAGTCCCATTCTTGGGAACTCTGATAGACTTGGTAGACATGAAAATATTTCTGACGGAGGTCAGAAAGTCAAAGATTCTAAATACTTGCCGAGCACTTCAGTCCATTCCTCGGCAATCAGTGGCGCAGTGTATGGAGGTAATTGTATTAATGGTAGCGGCAATGGACATAGTTCTGTTTGCTCGCTTTCATCTCAGACAGTGGAATGGGGATTATGCAAATTTATCTCCTCAGATAAATCTGGATCAAGAGACCAGAGACTCTCTTCTTTGGTGGTTGTCACAGGATCATCTGTCCCAGGGAATGTGCTTCCGCAGGCCAGCATGGGTAATAGTGACGATGGACGCCAGCCTCTTCGGCTGGGGTGCAGTCTGGAATTCCCTGAAGGCTCAGGGTGTTTGGACTCAGGAGGAGTCTCTACTAACAATCAATATTCTGGAACTGCGAGCAATATTCAACGCGCTTCAGGCGTGGCCTCAGTTGGCTTTGGCCAAATTCATAAGATTCCAGTCGGACAACATCACGACTGTAGCATATATCAATCATCAAGGGGGAACAAGGAGTTCTCTAGCGATGATAGAGGTTTCAAAGATAATCCGATGGGCGGAGGCTCACTCTTGCCATCTATCAGCAATCTATATCCCAGGAGTACAGAACTGGGAAGCGGATTTTCTCAGTCGGCAGACTTTTCATCCGGGGGAGTGGGAACTACATCCGGAGGTGTTTGCATCATGATTCGTCAATGGGGCACACCGGAATTGGATCTTATGGCATCTCGTCAGAATGCCAAACTTCCTCGTTATGGGTCCAGGTCAAGGGATCCCCAAGCTGTACTGATAGATGATCTAGCAGTACCTTGGTCGTTCAACCTGGCTTATGTGTTTCCACCATTTCCTCTCCTGCCTCGTGTGATTGCAAGAATCAAACAGGAGAGAGCTTCGGTATTCCTAATAGCGCCTGCGTGGCCACGCAGGACTTGGTATGCGGATCTAGTGGACATGTCATCTCTGCCACAGTGGAAACTTCCGTTGATACAGGACTTTCTCATTCAAGGTCCGTTCCAACATCCAAATCTAAATTCTCTGCAGCTGACTGCCTGGAGATTGAACGCTTGATCTTATCTAAGCGGGGATTCTCTGAGTCGGTCATTGATACTTTGATTCAGGCTTGCAAGCCTGTCACTATAAAGATTTACCATAAGATATGTCGTAAATATCTTTATTGGTGCGATTCCAAGGGCTACTCATGGAGTAGGGTTCGGATTCCTAGGATTTTGTCCTTTCTCCAAGAAGGATTGGAAAAGGGATTATCAGCTAGTTCCTTGAAGAGACAAATTTCTGCTTTGTCAATTCTACTACACAAGCGTCTGGCGGATGTCCCAGACGTTCAGTCTTTTTGTTAGGCTTTAATCAGAATCAAGCCTGTATTTAAACCTATTGCTCCGCCATGGAGTTTGAGTTTAGTTCTCTATGTTCTTCAAGGGGTTCCGTTTGAACCCATGAATTCCATAGATATTAAGCTTTTATCTTGGAAAGTTTTGTTTTTAGTTGCTATCTCTTTTGCTCTAAGAGTTTCTGAGATTTCTGCGTTACAATGTGATTCGCCTTATCTTATATTCCATTCTGATAAGGTGGTTTTGCGTACTAAACCTGGATTCCTTCCTAAGGTTGTTTGAAATAAGAATATTAATCAGGAAATTGTTGTTCCTCCTTTGTGTCCTAATCCTTCTTCTAAGAAGGAGCGTCTGTTACATAACTTGGACGTGGTTCGGGCTTTGAAGTTTTACTTACAAGCGACCAAGGATTTCCGTCAAACATCTTCGGCTACCTCTCTTTCTTTTTGGCTGAAAAGCATTATCCGCCTGGCATATAAGACTGCTGGACAGCAGCCTCCTGAAAGGGTTACGGCTCATTCTACTAGAGCTGTGGCTTCCACATGGGCTTTTAAAAACGATGCTTCTGTTGAACAGATTTGTAAGGCTGCGGCTTGGTCCTCCCTTCATACTATTTCCAAATTTTACAAATTTGATACTTTTGCTTCGTCTGAGGCTGTTTTTGGGAGACAAGTTCTTCAAGCAGTGGTGCCTTCCGTTTAGGTATCAGTCTCGTCCCTCCTGTTCATCCGTGTCCTGTTGCTTTGGTTTTGTATCCCACAAGTAAGGATGAATCCGTGGACTCATCGTATCTAGTAGAAGAAAAGCAAATTTATGCTTACCTGATAAATTGATTTATTCTACAATAGGACGAGTCCACGGCCCTCCCTGTCATTTTAGACAGATTATATTTTTGTTTTTCAAAACTTCAGTCACCTCTGCACCTTTTAGCTTTTCTTTCTCCAACATAGGTGTGTCCGGTCCACGGCGTCATCCTTACTTGTGGGATATTCTCTTCCCCAACAGGAAATGGCAAAGAGCCCAGCAAAGCTGGTCACATGATCCCTCCTAGGCTCCGCCTTCCCCAGTCATTCTCTTTGCCGTTGCACATGCAACATCTCCACGGAGATGGCTCAGAGTTTTTTGGTGTTTAAATGTAGTTTTCTCCAACATAGGTGTGTCCGGTCCACGGCGTCATCCTTACTTGTGGGATATTCTCTTCCCCAACAGGAAATGGCAAAGAGCCCAGCAAAGCTGGTCACATGATCCCTCCTAGGCTCCGCCTACCCCAGTCATTCTCTTTGCCGTTGTACAGGCAACATCTCCACGGAGATGGCTTAGAGTTTTTTAGTGTTTAACTGTAGTTTTTCATTATTCAATCAAGAGTTTGTTATTTTCAAATAGTGCTGGTACGTACTATTTACTCAGAAACAGAAAAGAGATGAAGAATTCTGTTTGTATGAGGAAAATGATTTTAGCAACCGTAACTAAAATCCATGGCTGTTCCACACAGGACTGTTGAGAGCAATTAACTTCAGTTGGGGGAACAGTTTGCAGTCCCTTGCTGCTTGAGGTATGACACATTCTAACAAGACGATGTAATGCTGGAAGCTGTCATTTTCCCTATGGGATCCGGTAAGCCATGTTTATTACGATTGTAAATAAGGGCTTCATAAGGGCTTATTTAAACTGTAGACTTTTTCTGGGCTAAATCGATTGATATTAACACATATTTAGCCTTGAGGAATCATTTTATCTGGGTATTTTGATATAATAATATCGGCAGGCACTGTTTTAGACACCTTATTCTTTAGGGGCTTTCCCAAAGCATAGGCAGAGTCTCATTTTCGCGCCGGTGTTGCGCACTTGTTTTGAGAGGCATGGCATGCAGTCGCATGTGAGAGGAGCTCTGATACTTATAAAAGACTTCTGAAGGCGTCATTTGGTATCGTATTCCCCTTTGGGTTTGGTTGGGTCTCAGCAAAGCAGATACCAGGGACTGTAAAGGGGTTTAAAG
>NC_069504.1:290070536-290078036 GCF_027579735.1 Bombina bombina
GTCTATCTGAATCATGAAAGTTTAATTTTGACTTTACTGTCCCTTTAAGTATAACCCATTGTTTAGTGTGTTTTTTTTGTTTTTTTATATAACAGACCATTTTATATCCCTTTAAGCTGTGTTTGCTACAATGGTTGAAATAATGCTATACATTATTGTAAATACTAACATTTAGTGTTCAAGACAATGTGCACTCTCTTGAATCTACTTAGATATCCTCTAACAGAAAGATAATTTGTAAAAAGGGATACATAAGCACATAGGTATAGGTAAGCAATAGAGCAAAAACAAAATGCGCTACCACATTAGTATAAATACACACATATATCTATATTTATATATCTTTATATAGCAAAATATCTATTAGGAATTAGCAATAAGTGCAAAGAGGAAGGTAGTATTTTCATTAGAATATAAAGGTGACTTTCCTGCCATCTTGCATTTAGCAGCGAGGTGCTGGTTTGGGAGCTCTGTCCCATTGTCTCTCTTGCCACACTCATTGCTAACAGGAGCTTAAACTTTAAACCTAGACCTTAGACTTTAAACCTGGCACTTTCATAGGATGCCACTTCTGCCACCAGTCAGTTTGTGAAATTTCAGCCCTACAAGATCTGCACACCATAAGTGTTATTATTTTGAAGGGGAAGCATCTAAGAGTAAACAGCCAAGCTGCAAAGTGGTAGACCATAAAAACTCACTTTGGATGAACGGGCACAAATTCTCAAAAATTCCTACAGGCACACTCTTCACACCTGTTTTAGCCACACATGGGAGGGGGGGGGGGGGCTAACTCCATATTAATGCTCATGGTTTTGGAATGGGATGTGCAAGAAGCTCACATAAGTGTAATGGTCAGGTCACCTTTTGGCCATATAGTGTAGATAGATAGATGGATAGATAGATAGAGATAGATAGATAGATAGATAGATAGATAGATAGTAAAACGGAAGCTGATTTAATCTTCAATGATATTCATAGTTGATAGAAAAAAGATAATAATCACAGAGTAAAAATAAGATTGTGTCTCCATTCATTTTAAGTAGAGCAAGCTTTAATTATTTTTTACATTTTATTTATATTGTTGATGCTTTTTTCTTAATTTCTCTAAACTCTACTTTTATAATCCTTAGCAATAGATAGAAGTTTTCTATGTGACATGAGCATCTTGTTTGGCTAAGCTGAAGTTACAAAACATATGTGTACTTATGAAATCTAGAATCATTACACTGACAAGTTAGTGGCTTTCAAGAAAAACTTCTAATTAACATGATAAGTGATCATATAATCTATGGTTCTGATTTTTTGTATGGGTTTTACTGATTTTTTTGTATTTATGTGAACATAATAATACCAGATCCTCACATTATTATTTGCAAAGGTCAATAAACCCTCAGGACATGGTTGTCAATTCTGTCAACAATGCTAAGGAATCCTGTGGTTGAAAAGTTGGTATGGCCCTGATGGTGTTTACTTCAGATTTTTTAAAATTCAAATCAAGCTATAGGATTAACTTATTGGGGCTTGTGGGGGTGAGTTGGGATGGAGAGTCAATTTAGATGGGGGTCTTACATTTTGGGATGGCTTTAGGTGGAGTGGTTTTAGGTAATTTTTTGCATCAGGGTCTTGTAGTGGGGGCCTAAGGTAGGGAATTTTAGAGTAGGATTCAGTTTAGTTGGGCGTGTTTTTCAGGAGGAGGGTTCTGTGATGGGGTGATTAGCAGTAAGGGAGATGTTTTTTGTGTTTGGGGTGGTGGTGGTTTGGAGGTAAGGGTAAATAGTAGGTGGTTATTTGTGTTAGGAGTTTTGATCTGATTTGGTCATAAACTTCCGAACCAACACTTAGCAAGTTTTTTTTGTTTTTTTTCTTGAATTTCATTATATTGGAAGAGCACTATATAGAATAATTTAACATTAACTTTACCATTTATTTCAGTGAACCAATATTTCTGATTATATTTTCATCCTTGTCACTTGCGTGCTGGTTGTTCTCATTTACTGTCCTTATTAAACTTTTGATTAGGGTTTTTGTTATACTAAAGGAGCCATACATAGAAGAAGTTAACTTTTAAATTCAGAATTATCCAACTGACTTTAGCTAATATTGGCATACTTCTGAGTATAAAATTACCCCTTGTTGTTTGCTCAGTGTTTACAATCCTGTTGGGCTCAAGAATGACGGCTCTCTTTCAGGACATGTTACGGTCTTAAATTCTTAATGAACAAATTATTTCTATAAATTCTTCTTATATCCATAACCCCCCGTACATACATTCATACATAAGGTAAGGTCTAAGCTCTTAGGAGGTAAAGCTTTTCCTTTATTTGCTTATAGGTTGGGTCCATAAGTGACCCTATGTTTTGTTATTAACCCCTATTAATCCCCTATTATTCAACTGTAGAGTGAGTGGTCCAAGAATGGCCGCTATTTATCTTGTGGGGATTCCTTCATTGTGTATTTTTTATTAATTTCCCTGTAGGGGTTAACCATTTATTTAGAACTCAATAATCTGAGGTTTGCTTATTTATACTTCATAAATTGGATAATATTCTTGGCATATTATTGTCTTGTATACATGATTATTAATTTTTTTAAATATGCAACGGTGAAATGTTTATATTATGTGTGTATGGATTTCTTTGTTATCGCAAAAATTTAAAATAAATGAAAAAAAGAGAGAGAGAAAGAGAGAGAGAAAGAGGGGCCTGCACTCTACTCCTCAAGTTGTGGGTAGGTAAATACCAGGGTGCTGGATCAAATGATACAAACAGTCCAGCTATAATGACAGCACTCACTGGATTTTGTAAAATATAACTTTTATTTTAAAGACATATCATAAAAGCGCTACGGAATTTTGCGGCGCTATACAAATAAATGATAATAATAATAATAATAATAATAATAATAATAAAAGTCCCATGACGTTTCGGTGACTGGCACCTTTATCAAATGGATTCACCCAGCATGTAGGCAGATGGTATGTCCTGGCATCTGGGAGGTTAGATAAAAAGAAAGAGATGCAGGACATACCATCTGCCTACATGCTGGGTGAATCCATTTGATAAAGGTGCCAGTCAGGCAGCGAAACGTCATGGGACTTTTATGATATGTCTTTGAAATAAAAGTTATATTTTACAAAATCCAGTGAGTGCTGTTGTTATAGCTAGACTATATATATCAATTAATCCAATAAACAAAAATTGTGACTTGGGGACAGCTAAATATTCCCACAAAGCTTTTAGTGGCATCTATGAAGTAATGTAATTAAAGGGACGTAAACGTTTTAGAGTTTTTTTTTATTATTGAATTGTATTATTGCTTTAATATTATATATATAATATTACATATATATATATATATATATATATATATATATATATATATATATATTTTTTTTTTATGTGTGTTTATAGCTATATCTATCTATCTATCTATCTATCTATCTATCTATCTATATATACACACACACACACATACAAACAACACACATATACACACCAGGAACAACTGGCACTCACAGCAAAAAAATAAAGTGACTTGGGGACTGGTAAATATTCCTACAAAGCTTTTAGTGGCATCTATGACAAAATATAATATAAAGGGGACATACATGTTTAAAGAAATGCTCTAATTATTAGAACTTTTTTATTATTGAAGTAAGCCCTGTTGCTTGCATATAATGTTTAAGAAATAATTAAAAGTCATGAATAAATAGATTGAAAATAATATATAAAAACACAAATCATATATATATATATATATATATATATATGTGTGTGTGTGTGTGTGTATATATTTATATCTCTATCTATCTATACATAATAATACATATACACCAGGAAGATATGGAATTCAGCAAAAAAAAAAAAAAAAAAAAAAAAAAACACTTCAGGTTACTTTGCACTTTGAACTAGCCTCTACAACACTATATAAAAAACAATATCTGCTTTTAGAAAATACTGTGGACAAATCCTATGTACTAAACAAATCTGTCAACACCTGGTATACACATAAAACAACCTCAATAAATAATCACACTGACCACACATTTATAATAGTAAGACTTACCAGTGGTTTAAGCACCTCTCCTCAAGTACTCTTCATTATAACACAGGAGTATCATATAATGCTATTACAAAGGCTAAAGAACCAATGATTCAGCCCACAAGGCAAACATATTTTAGTGTCAAAACCAGACAATAATGAGTCACCTTATGAGCTGGTGACTAGCTAATCAGAGTATGGCCATACTGTGTGACTAAAACTTAAATTACACAGGTAATTTTATGCAGGAATTTGCAGCACATTAATGGTTAGATTACAAGTGGTGTGCTAACTTTAGCGCACGTGTGATATTGAAATATCGTGCCCGGATTAATTTGCGCTCATATCACAAGTTGAAAGTAAACGCGACCATGCTAGCATGCACTAAGTTTGCATTCATCCGGTTAGTGCTACTAAAATCCTCACGTGAAGAGTTAGGGCTAAAAAAAGTTGCACCAAACACAACATAAAATAAAGTGTTACACTCATATATACACAATCTAATAAAAATTATTCATATAAATCTTAAAATAAAGTTATAAGAATTAAAAGGTATACATAATTCTTTCATATATCCTGATTAAATGGTGCAATAAGAGGCAATATAAAATAGTGTTGTCCAAGCTAAGATACATGGGTCACTAGATGACCTCTCCTGTGCTTTCAACGTCTATAATGCTTGTGTCAGAGCTATGGCGGCATTTCTCAGTATTTTCTTTGTGAGTGTATGCCACCCAATACTGGGAGGGTCTAATGTTTAGCCTTGTTACCCTGTTTCTAATAAGGTTTGTGTCACTTGCAGAAGCAGATGCAATACCATATTTTACTTTTATATTAGTATGTTTTCTTTCTTCAATTTAACTACATTTTTTAACATTGTCTAAGAGCACTTTAACATGGAAAAATATTGCCATATATGCCGTTATTTTAGTAGGATGCTTGTAAAATAACAAAAAGTGCTTTGGTACATTATAAGCTGATTTCTGCACTCGTTAAATTTGTCTCATATTCTTAAAGGGACATTGTACACTGTATAGTTTTGCTTATTTATTTTTTTAATACTATTGTGCTGATTTTCAGACTTCTAACCAAGCCCCAAAGTATCAGTTGTAGACTGAAGTCTACAGATTCCTGCTCGCTCCTTTTTTGTGTCATGGGTCTTCTCATATGCTGGAGAAGGGGGAGGGGGTCTGTTCTTCCTGTTTTCATAGCCCTTTTCAGTGGGTGTCAACAGTGCTAAACTTGGAGCTTCTAAGTAAGTTTTTAAACGGTTTTACACTAGATTTTTAGATCAGTATCTGTGCATATTCTTCTTTATAGCAGTGTGTGAGAGAGAAAGAGGAGAGAGAGAGAGAGAGAGAGAGAGAGAGAGAGGAGAGAGAAGGAGAGAGAGAGAGAGAGAGAGGAGAGAGAAGAAGAGAGAGAGAGAGAGAGAGAGAGAGAGAGAGAGAGAGGAGAGAGAAGGAGAGAGAGAGAGAGAGAGAGAGAGAGAGAAGGAGAGAGAGAGAGAGAGAGAGAGAGAGAGAGAGAGAGAGAGAGAGAGAAGGAGAGTGAGAGAGAGAGAGAGAGAGAGAGAGAGAGAGAGAGAGAGAGAGAGAGAGAGAGAGAGAGAGAGAGAGAGACAGACAGACAGAGAGAGAGAGAGAGAGAGAGAGAGAGAGAGAGAGAGAGAGAATGGAAAACAGGGGCAGAGAAAAAGAGTAGGCAAACGCATTTATTAGAGAGAGAGACACAGAGAGAGAGAGAGAGAGACACAGAGAGAGAGAGAGAGAGAGAGAGAGAGAGAGAGAGAGAGAGAGAGAGAGAGAGAGAATGGAAAACATAGGGGCAGAGAAAAAAAGCAGGCAAACGCATTTATTATGGTAAACATTTGTAGGTTACAAATAAAAAAAAAATAGGATTAAACAAATGCATGCAAAGCAGTATCAGAGAAACCTATTTGATGGCATAAATATATCAAACAATCTATAGAGATTTGTATTTTTAAATTTAGGTTGGATTAAAACGTCTCATGTGAAATTTCTTACATTGAAGTATTTTTGTCTGCTTAGAGTGATATAGAATCTGCCATTTCACAACTTCACATGATGTATGCTTGTATACGCGTCTACTCTATAATATGTCAGCGATATTGTATTAATGAACTTTAGGTAATAAAGTGTGCAAGGTTGAATTTGTGTTAATCTGTACTGCACTGTGCACAAAAAGAATATAGTGAACTAAACATTTTAGTAGGTCAATAATTCCATACACTGTCACCTACCGAAGTGCAATGATTGGCATCCTGAGGTTTCACTGTTGTAGATGAATCCAACTGGCTATCCTTCAAATCCTCTGAAGATTTTTCAGTGTCGACATGAATCCTGGGTTGAGTGGAGTCAGCTGAAATATTAGCATTATTTATGCTTTCTTCTGTGTTTTGAGAAATACAAGTTTCATCTTCCCTGGGAAAAGAAAAAGATGATACTAATGGGCTTATACAAGGATTTGGTGACAAAGAGGCTTTGCTCTTTTGACTCCAAGGTGCACTTTCAAAAAAGTGTCCTTCAGAAACTTTCAAGGTAGAGTCCTCCCTGTTGGCAGGAAATTTGGCAATATCAAAAATTTCCTGTACTGGCATAAAATGTCCAGTTGTGCTTTTCCTTATCCTCCTTAAGGTTGGAGAGGTAGAAATCCTAGCAGGGGCTTGTCTATGGAACTGGAACGGTGTATTACAGTTACCATCTATTTCTTTGGCGGCAACCATTAAAATTAAATGTGGAATTTTTTGTGTTTTCATGGTGACATTTTCTTGGATTGTATCTTGCATGTCTTCTATCTTGGATTCATCACTTTTGGTTTGTGCGTCAATGGGGGAATCACAGCGTTCACCATCTTTAGGACTGCTATCTCTGATATCTGTTATATGGAAGTCTGTAGTATCAAATACGTCATCATCCATCACTGGGAAAACGCCATAGCAAGGCTCATGCATGTTTGGTCCTCAGTCAAAACTGGCAAAACCTGTATAAAAAGGAATACAACACATATTATAGAGGACATCTGTATGTTTTAACTCTCTTGGTTTTGAGATCAAATTGTTACAACTACCTAACAACAACAAAAGTTTGCCAATTGTACTTTCATTATCTATGTGATATTGTACCCAGTTATAATCAACATTAATTGTATCTGCTGTTACATTTTTATTCCATATACCATGGCTTTACTCAAGTCAAAATTAAATTTCATTATTCAGATAGAGCATGCAATTTTAAAAAACTGTCCAATTTACTTCCATTAACAAAATGTGCACAGTCTTTGTATATTTAAACTTTTTGAGTCACAAGCTCCTACTGAGCATGTGCAAGAATTCACAGAATAAGCGTGTATGCATTTGTGATTGCCTGATGGCTGTCACATGGTATGTGTATGCATTTGTGATTGGCTGAAGGCTGTCACATGGTACAGGGGGAGTGT